>NC_063161.1:56434710-56557210 GCF_023159225.1 Perognathus longimembris pacificus | reverse complement strand
CGCCGAGGGCTTTAAATGTAATGTCGATATTAGACAATATGTCAACAGGAGTCTTATATGAACGTACATACATAGCTTCTGAGCTATTGTATTCCAGTGAGAGGTCAATTTTTGACCTTTGTATGTTGAGTAGTTGTTTGGTTTTAGTTACATAATGTTGGGTCGCTGCCCCAATACTGTGGGAAATACCATTTGACAAGCAGTTTTTGGTTTCACAGACCTGGTCTCTACTGTCTCTCTGTCTCCCTTTCTTAACAGTCATATATCAGGGAGATCATGCCCCTTTGTTTTCTGTGTTCTAGGCTTATCTCACTCAACATTATTTGTTCAAGTTCTGACCATTTCCCTGCAAATACCAATATTTCACCATTCCTAATCGCTATGTAGTATTCCATTGTGTATAGGTACCATATTTTTTTGATCCATTCATCTGTGGAGGGGCATCTGGGTTGTTTCCATATTTTGTCTATTGTGAATTGTGCCGCAATAAACATGGAAGTACAAATGTCTTTTTGATATCTTGGGACCTGTTGTTCAGGATAGATGCCTAGGAGTGGTATGGCTGGGTCATAGGGTAGGTCTATATTGAGCTTTTTGAGAAACCTCCATACTGTTCTCCAAAGTGGTTGTACTAATTTGCACTCCCACCAACTATGGAGAAGGGTTTCTCTTTCCCCGCACCCCCTCCAGCATTTGTTGTTGCCTGAGTTCAGAGTATAGGCTATTCTCACTGGAGTGAGGTGGTATCTCAGGGTTGTTTTTATTTGCATTTCCTTTACTGCTAGGGATGTTGAGCATTTCCTCATATGTTTCTTTGCCATTTTTATCTCTTCTCTTGTGAAGTCTCTCTTTAGCTCCTTTGCCCATTTCCTAATTGGTTTATTGGGCTTGGAGGGGCTTAGTTTTTTGAGTTCTCTGTAGATGACAGATTTTAGGCCTTTGTCTGTTGCTGTGCTGGTAAAGATCCTTTCCCATATGGTTGGCTGTCTTTCTGTTTTGGTGGCTGTGTCCTTAGCTGTGCAGAAACTTTTTAATTTGTAGTAGTCCCATTTGTCGAGTCTCTCCCCTATTTGTGTGCACCTGGGACTCTATTCAGGAAGTTCTTTCCTGTGCCTATAAGTTCTAGCGTCTTTCCTACTCTGTCCTTCAGTCGTTTCAAGGATTCAGGTCTGACATTGAAGTCCTTGATCCATTTTGAGTTGATCTTGGTGCATGGTGATAGGCTTGGGTCTACTTTGAGTTTTCTGCATATGGCTGCCCAGTTCTCCCAGCACCAGTAGTTAAAGAGGCTCTGTTTATTCCATTGTATGTCTTTAGCTCCTTTGTCGAATATCAGCTGACTAAGAGTGCGGTTTTATTTCTGGATCTTCAATTCTAATCCATTGGTCTTCCGATCTGTTTTTATACCAATACCAGGCTGTTTTTGTTATGGTGACCCTGTAGTAGAGCTTGAAGTCTGGTATTGTGCTACCTCCTGCACTACTTTTTTTGCCTAGAATTGCTTTGGCTATTCTAGGTCTTTTGCTGTTCCATATGAATTTATGGATTGCTTTCTCTATTTCAGTGAAGAATGTGACTGGGATTTTGATAGGGATTGCATTGAATTTGTATAACAATTTGGGCAATATGGCCATTTTCACTATACTGATTCTGCCTACCCATGAGCATAGGAGGTCTTTCCATCTCCTTGTCTCTTCTTTGATTTCCCTTATTAGATTTTTATAGTTTTCTTTAAATAGGTCCGTCACGTCCTTGGTTAAGTTGATCCCTAGGTACTTTATTCTTTTTTTTTTTTGGCTACTGTAAATGGAATTGTTTCCATAATTTCCTTTTCTGTTTGTATATTGCTGGTGTACAGAAAAGCTGCTGACTTCTGTGGATTGATTATGTATCCTGCTACTTTGCCAAAGTGGTTTATTAGGTGTAGGAGTTTGGGGACTGAGTTTTTTGGGTCCTTCAGATATAAGATCATGTCGTCTGCAAATAGGGATAACTTGATTTCTTCCTTGCTGATGTGGATCCCTTTGATGTCCTCCTCTTGCCTTATTGCTATGGCTAGGGATTCCAGCACTATGTTGAAAAGAAGTGGGGAGAGTGGGCATCCTTGTCTTGTTCCTGAGTTTAAGGGGAATTATTTAAGTTTCTCTCTATTTAATATGATGTTAGCAGTTGGTCTGTTGTATATGGCTTTTATTGTTTTGAGGAATGTTCCATCTATTCCTGTTCTCTCCAGAGCTTTTAATAAGTATGGATGTTGTATTTTGTCAAAGGCTTTTTGGGCATCGACTGAGATAACAATGTGATTTTTTTTTTTTTTTTGCCAGTCCTGGGCCTTGGACTCAGGGCCTGAGCACTGTCCCTGGCTTCTTCCTGCTCAAGGCTAGCACTATGCCACTTGAGCCACAGCGCCGCTTCTGGCCGTTTTCTGTATATGTGGTGCTGGGGAATCGAACCTAGAGCCTCGTGTATCCGAGGCAGGCACTCTTGCCACTAGGCTATATCCCCAGCCCAACAATGTGATTCTTGATTTTAGTTCTGTTGCTGTGGTGAGTTACGTTGATTGATTTACGGATGTTGAACCATCCTTGTGACTGTGGGATGAAGCCTACTTGGTCATGATGTATAATTTTCTTGATCAGTTTCTGGATCCTGTTAGCTAATATTTTACTGAGGAGCTGTGCGTCTCTGTTCATTAGTGATATTGGTCTGTAGTTCTCTTTTTTTGTTGGGTCTTTGCCTGGTTTGGGAATGAGTATGATATTAGCTTCATAGAATGAGTTTGGGATTTCTCCCTCTGTTTCTATTTTGTGGAAGAGTTTGAGGAGTATTGGTATTAGCTCCTCACTAAAGGTTTTATAGCATTCACTGGTGAATCCATCTGGGCCTGGGCTTTTCTTTGTTGGGAGGTTCTTGATTACCTTCTGTATCTCACTGGAAGTTATTAGTTTATTTAGTTGATTTATTTCTTCTTGGTTCAGTTTGGGCAGTTTATACTTCTCTAAGAATTGATCCATTTCTGTAAAATTATTGTTTTTTACTGAGTAGAGGTTCTGGAAATAGCTCCTTATGATTGTTTGAATATCATGTGTACTTGTTGTAATTTTTCCGGTGGAGTCCCTGATTTTACGGATATGAGTCTCTTCTCTTCTTTTTTTTTTGTAAGTCTTGCGAGGGGTCTGTCAATTTTATTTATTTTCTCAAAGAACCAGCTTTTAGTCTTATTTATTTGTTGAATGGTCTTTCTATTTTCAATCAGATTTATCTCTTCTTTAATCTTTGTGATCTCTCTCCTAGTTATTTTAGATTCAATCATTTCTTGTTTCTCCAGTTGTTTTAGTTTCATCGTGAGGTTATTCACCTGCTCTGCTTCCATTCTTTTAATGTGAGTGCTGAGGGCAATGATCTTGCCCCTCAGTACTGCCTTAGCTGTATCTCATAGGTTTCTTTGTGATGTATTTTCATTATGATTGTGGCTTATGAATTCGTTGATTTCATCTTTAATTTGGTCTGTGGCCCAAGTGTTGGATAGCAGTGTGGGGTTTAGCCTCCAAGAATGTGTATAGCCTCTGTGGTAACTGTTGTTATTGAGGGTTACCTTTAATCCACTGTGGTCAGATATAATAAATGGGATGATGTCAATACTTTTGTATTTGCTGAGGTTCTTTGTGTGGGCTATGACATGGTCTATTTTGGAGTATGATCCATGGGCTGCTGAGAAGAAGGTATATTGGGTCTCTGTAGGGTGGAAGCTTCTGTATAGATCTGTCAGATCCATTTGGGATATGGTGTTACTTAGGTCCTCAGCTCCCTTGCTAATCCTCTGGGTGTTGGATCTGTCTCTTGGAGAGAGTGGGGTAATAAAGTCTCCCACCATGATTGTGTTTGGGTCTATCTTGTTCTGTAGTTCTGTGAGAATTTGCTTGACATATGTAGGGCCTCTTTTGTTCGGTGAGTATACATTTATCACCGTGATGTCTTGATTCTGGATTTTTCCTTGTATTAAAGTGTAGTGTCCTTCTTTGTCTTTTTGAGTTGATTTTAATGAAAAGTCCAGCTTGTCTGAGATCAGGATGGCTACAGCTGCCATTTTGGTAGGTGCATTTGCTTGGAAGATCTTGCTCCATCCTTTCATTCGGAGCCTGTTTTTGTCCCTTGCTATACGGTGGGTCTCTTGTAGACAACAGATGGCAACTTTTTGTTTGCGGATCCATTCTGCCAATCTGCTCCTCTTTATTGGAGAGTTTATACCATTTATATTCAAAGAGATCAAGGATAAGAGTGTTTTTTCTCCTTCCATTTTCTTGTTGGGCTGTTTTTCCTTTTTTTTTTTTTTTCTTGTCTTTATTGAGCTGCTCTTTCTGTTGGGCTCTGGCTATTGTAGTTTCTTTCTGTGTGTCCTGTACGATTTCTGTTGGGTGGGATTCCCCTCTTAGAATTCACTGTAGAGCTGGTTTTTTATTCACATACTCCTTTAGATCCTCTTTGCTATGGAAAGATCTGGTTTTCCCCTCGAATGTGAACTCCAACTTCGCTGGATATTTTATTCTAGGTTGCAAGTTGTTGGCCTGTAGAACTTGGATGGTGTTCTTCCACTCTCTTCGCACGTGGTAGGTTTGTGTGGAGAGGTCTGCTGTTATTCGGATCCTCTTCCCATTGTAGTAAATTTCTTTCTTCACTTTGGCTGCATTTAAAATTTGCTCTTTATTCTTGAAATCTGAAGTCTTGAGTATTATGTGCTGTGGCATGGCTTTTCTGGGGTCTGGCCTGCCAGGTGTCCTATAGGCTTCGGTTACCTGGATGGGGTCCCTTGTGAGATAGGGGAAGTTTTCTGCAGTAACTTTATTGAAAATATGATGAAGCCCTCTGCTCTGGTATTCGGCTCCTTCTTCTATTCCAATTATGTGCAGATTATATTTCTTGTCTTTGTCCACTAGCTCCTGGATTAGTCTGCCCTGAAGCTTCACCATTTCTTGGAGTGTGGTAATTTCCTGATTCTTATCGGCTGCATCATCGTCCAAGAGAGATTCTGGATTCCATATGGTCAGTTTTTGTGCTGTGGATTCAATTGCGGAGCTTATGGATGTCAGAGAGCTATTTATGGTTGCCAGATCAGCTCTGATCGTGGAAATTTCTTCCTTTAAAGAGTTGCATTTTAAATCTATTTTTTCATGTATTTCACTTCTCAGGATGTTAAGGTCTTCTTTAACAGAGGTATGCATTGTATCCATTTTTGCTTCCATTTCTTTCTTGGCTTCCTGGATGTCCTTCAAGACTTCCAATCTAAACTCCTGGAATTGTTTTCTGATTTCATTTCTGAAGCTCTCCAGCATTTCTGTTAACATGGCCTCAGTTGTTTTTTTATTCTCCATCTCCTCTTCAGTCGTGCTGCTTTTTGGAGCTGGCGAGTTGGCTTGCCCTTTGATGAACTGTTATATTTCTTTGTGATTTGCACATCTGGAGATCTGTGGGTGGCTTCCCTGGTTTGGCTTTGTGCTGATTCCCGCTGGTCCATCAGTGGGAGCCTTGTGTCCTAGTGTCCTGGCTCTGGGTTTGGGTTTGGCTGCTGAACCTTGCTTCCCAATGGGTGAGTGTGTCCTTCTCGGTTGTTGTTGAGGTGGTCACTCTCTCTGCGCTTGGGGGCCGGTAGGTTCTGTGTCTTTCTCTGTGGTACAGTGTCCTGCCGCTGTGTTGTGCTGACCCTAGCGTGCCCCTGGTCGGGGTTTGCTGGTCGCTGATTCAGCATGGTGTGGAGGCTTATCTCTTCTTTGGTTCTTTTTTCCACTCTGTATCTTGGTCAGAGGAGCTCACCTCTCAGGCGGTTCGCCCTCCTGTGTGGACTGCTCCGGGGCCGGTGTTGTTGAGGGGGCGGCCCACCCACTTGTGCGAAATGCGCCAGACTAAGTGGGCATGGCCGATGGAGAGCTCTGCCCTCCTGTACAGGCGCGCCTACCAGAGCGGGTGCTGTTGCTGGGGGCCCCGCCCACCTGCGCACTGTGCGCCCACTACAACGGGTGCTGCCACTGTGGCCCCGTCCACCTGAGCAGGGTACGCCTACCAGAGCGAGCCCCAGGTGGTTGGGTTGTGCTTGCACCCTCCCCCGAGTCCGCTGTGGGGGGCGGTATGTGTGGGGCCCAGTGGGATCAACTGTCCAGGCATGGGTTAGTGCCCTCAGACTGCGCCTCCGCTGTGAGGGAGGGGCGTGACCAGGCCCAGGTGTCCCTGCTGTGCTGGTATTGCCCACCAGCACCTGTGACTTTAGTTGAAAAAGTCCACAAGGAGCAGGCGCCTCGGGTGGGGCTTGCACTGCCTGTGGTCCCCGGGCCCCTGTTGGGACGAGGGCGGGGCCCCTTTGCTGCCTTGGGGCTGCTTCACTCTTCCCCTGTTAGCTCCTGTGTCTTCCCAGAGCCTGATGGGACCTTCCCGCCTGATTTGGGGGTTCTTTGTTCCCTCCGGGTGGGGAGGGGAGGGAGGGAGTTCTAGCTTCTTTGTAGGGTTTGGGTCTCTGATAGCTGGTCTCCCGTTGCTGGAGGGGATAATGGGGGACTCAGTGGTCCTGGATTGTGTGTGTGTCCCGCGCCACCGTTGGTCCTTCGGGGGTGGAGTGCTGTGGTGTGGAGAAAGGTCATGGTGGCGTCCCTGGCTCTCCCCTTCTGCACTGATCGGTTCCCTCGCCGCTCACGTCCATTTCCGGCCATGTGGACCCGAACTTCCCGTCGCCGCCATCGCCGTGTGTCTTGGTCCGCGCTCTCCCTGGGGTCCGTGGAGTCCCGCTGTCTGGACTCTGTGCTCCCGGTGTGGGTTTTCAGCAGTCGGTCTGCTGTTCGCCGGGTCCCCTTTCCCAGCCTGGCCCTGTTCGGGCCAGGGTTGGCTGGTGGGGGGAGGGGACCCTGGAGATTCTCCGGCTCCATGTAGGTTTTTGGCTCTTCTTTTTTGCTCCTTTTTGTTTCCTGCATTTCTCCACTGCTTCTGGCTGCTGGTTTTGCTGGGTTCTTGATGGGGTGTTGGGTGTTGAAGTTCCCAGCTCGCTATTCAGTTGGAGCGAGTCGGGTGCCTCCCTACTGTGGCAGTGCCATCTTCCTCTCCTCATGCTTCTTCTTAACTCCCTTTTCTGATTTTGTCTTCCCACCATCATCTGCTTGATATTTCCAAACACTGTGAAAAGTCTAATTCTTTGAGTACTGTGCTTTCCAGCTGCCCTCTGAACACAGGGTCTCCAGGTGAATGATAGAGGGGTGTTAATGCACTAGGAAGGACAAAACTGTATTATGGGTTCCCCTATAAATATTATCTATCTGTTTGGACACATTTATTACCTTCACTGTTGTCCTTGATTCTTTACCTCCACTTTTGCCTGCTTCTGCTTTTTCCCATCAACCGTTTGCAAACAAAATACTGTCTTAAAATATTATATTGTGTTGATGATGGTGGTAGTGGTAATAAAGTTACCATTTGGGGGTAAGTTTTGATTTCAGGCTTTTTGATGAATGACTGATAATGTCTGCCATGACTTATTGAGAACAATACAAATCTTACCAGAAGTAAAGCATTTCCAGTACCTCACACCTAATAAATACCTAGCTGAGATCTGATGATTAAACTTCAAAACCAGGCTCAGAGAAGGAAAACCCATAAGACTCTTATCTCCATTAACCGCCAAAAAGTCAGAAGTGGAGCTGGGGTAGAGCACTAGACTTGAGCTAAAAAAAAAAAAAAAAAAAAAAACTCAGAGACAGTGCCCAGGCCCTGATTTCAAGCCCCAGGACTGGCACACACATACAAAATGTTTCCTATGGAAATAATCATTTAATTATCCTAACCATTATAGACTCCTCCTATCTGCCTCATAGAAGGCACACTCAGGATTCTTCAACAGTGAGTATGTTGAGGTGCTTCTTGATTTATTTCTACACAGATTTTATACGATAATTATCCCATTTACCAGGTTAACACTTCTTCTTTTCTTTCTTTTTTCTTTTTGGTGGTATTGGGGTTTGAATTCAGGGCCTAGGTGCTGTCCTTGAGCTCTTCCTCAAGGCTAGCATTCTACCACTTGAGCCAGAGCTCTACTTCTGATTTTCTGGTGGTTAATTGGAGATAAGAGTCTCATGAACGTTACTGCCTGGGATGGTTTTGAACTGCAATCCTCAGATCTCGGCCTCCTGAGTAAATAACTACAGGCATGAGCCACCTGTGCCTGGCCAGGTTAAAACTCTTGAAATGCTTATTAATAAAAATGCTATTAACAAAATCAATAATAACATAATATAGACAAGACTACAAATGTCATGGAAAATTCAGGTGATTATAGTGCTTTATATGCAAATGTGATACATAACATCTTAATAACTGATTTGGTTTAAATTAAGGAAAATTGCTGGGCACCAAATGGCTCATGTCTGTAATCCAAGCTACTAAGGAAGCTGAAATGTAGTGGACCACAGTTCAAAGCCACACAGGGCAGGAAAGTCCATGAGACTCCATCTCTAAAATAATAAGTGCTGGGCTGGAGGCATAGCTCAAGTAGTAGAACACTAAATGAGTAAGTGTGAAGCCCTAAGCTCAAGCCCCAGAATCACCACCACCACCACCAACAACAAAAAGGAAATATGATGATCATATTTAAGAAAGAAAAGTTCCTAGGCAAGAGATAGAGATTTGGATAGTATTAGCATATGGAGGGGGTTTGAAGCAATGAGAAGAGACTCAGCTAACATAAATCTAGAAAGAAAAGAGAAGAAATGGCATGAAGTTCCAAGGAAGGGCCAAAGTAAGGAACAAGAAGACTAATAAAACTAGAAGAATATGATGGTGCAAGAGCAATAAACTGATACCACTTTCTCACTTTAGGTCATTTCTAGCCTTCAATTAACCCTGAGGGTTAAAACATATTAGGGGAAGTAAAAATTTGACAAGTAGCAGGGGTATTCCAGAAAACATACCATTTCTGACAAATGTATATTAATAGAATTTTACTTTTACCTGGGGAATACTAAGTGTTGCTTTTGATTCTATAACTTTCATGACATATTCATCAAATAAACGGACTTATTACCAGTATCTCTCCAGCCCTCTTTTTTTTTTATTAGAGCATGAACTCAGAGCCTGAGTGCTGTTCCTTGGCTTTTTCACGCAGGGTTGTTTCTCTACCACTTGAGCCACAGCTCCACTACCAGTTTTTGGTGGTTAATTGGAGATAAGAGTCTCAAGAACTGTCCTGCCTGGGCTGGCTTTGAACCACAATTTTCAGATCACAGCCTCCTGAGTAATTAGGATGACAGGCAACCATTTTTTCTTTCTTTTTTTAGAAAAGTTTATTTCTAAACAATATTTGTAACGTTTCAAGGGCTATTTAGATTTCCATTCATGCATTTGTCTGCAGTAGCGTCATTTCACCTCAGGGTCTTGCACTTGCTAACAACTGCTCTACCACTTAAGCTTCCTAGCCTTTTTTAATTTAGTTATTCTTTTGCCCAGATGGAGATATAGGCAAGCCATTTGATTGAACTGTCAACTATAATGACAAAATTAAGCTTAAAACATAAGCAATTTACCAGACATGTGAGAAGTAAAGAGGTAAAGAAATGAGAAAGACATTTTAGCTTGTCTGCTCCAAAATGGATATCTGAATAATGTTCCTGCAATGCAGAAATTCTCTTACTTACGGCTCAGGTGTAACATAAAATAGGAATCTTAGCATAAAACTAAGGAACGATGTGTGTGTTAGCCTGGTCAAGCTGTAATTCATAAAACTACTACGATTGTTTTTCTGTAGAGAATGGTTATAATTCAAGCAGAAGACTTTATTTAGAAATTGTGACATGTTGTATCCATTAGTTATTTTGGGGGCAGGATTTCATTCTTTTTGTCTGGATTTGGCCTCAGGCCATGTCTTCCTAAACCCCCACCTGCCATGTGACTGGGATTACAGACAAGCATCTTCATGCCCCAGGTTTTTGAGATTGGATCTCTCTTGCTAACATTTTTCTTTTTAGAAAAAAAAAAAAAACCATGCTGTGCTTGAACCATGCTATTTCTGTCTCTGCCTCTTCCAAGAAGCTGGAAAAGCCTCCATGGCCATTCCTGGGAGATTTTCAAAGAGAGTTGTAGGTATCGAAGATAGCTTGAATTTTTTTTCTTTCTTTCTTTTTCCCCACCAATATATGGAATCCAGTATGGGGAAAGGTCAAATATCTTTTAACTGTCAGAGGAAACTTGGACATTTGATTAAGAAAGATTCCTGGCATCTTAGAATTAACACTTGATTGTCTAGTTGATCAGAGTAATAATAGGAATCTATGTTTTGCCTGGTGCTGGAGGCTCACATCTGTAATCCTAGCTATTCAAGAGACTGAAATCCAAGGATGGTCATTGGAAGCCAGCCCAGGCAGGAAAACCCGTGAGACTCTCATCTCTAATCAACTACCACAAAGTTGAAAGTGGAGCTGTGGCTCAAGTGGTAGAGTGCTAGCCTGGAGCAGAAAAGCTCAGGGACAGCACCCAGGCCCTGAGTTTAAGCTACACACACACACACACACACACACACACACACACACACACACACACACACACACGATATAATACATATATAGGGTTAGAGAACATTGTCACATGATTTAAATGAACCTTAGCTCTTTCAAAAGCAAAGATAAGGAATCTTTGCTCTTTGCCTTTCTTTCTCCAGCAAAGATTCAGGTGGGAGGAGAAGATCAGGAAATATAAGAGAAAAACCATTGCTGATTGGGGTGGGGTAAGGGAAAAGACAAACAGCCATAAGGCCGTAGGTGTGGACAGTGCGCACGGCTGAGTGGAATGAACTAAATGCACAGCTCCTAATGGAACTCTGGTGTCAAGTTTCATGAGAACAGGAGTGGACTGTGAAATTAGGGTGTCAGATATTTGAGGCCATAGGTAGCTGGGGCCAACTGCGAGCATTCTTTAACAGCTTAGAAAGATTGTGTTATTAAAAACTTAATATGTTAATATGAGGAAATTTAATAATTGCTTCTGTAATTTTTCCTTAAGATCACTAAAATCCACTTTGTTTATAAAAAAATGCATGCCAATAACTTTTAGGAATGCATGATTGTTTATTTCCGTAGTAATTCCTGAGGATTCGAATCTTTCAATTGTTGAATCCTTTAGTTGTTGTTGCTGTTCTGGTGAAATTAAGTATTGAAAGTGAGAAAGAAATAATTCCTGCTTGAAGAATACTCAGAGGAAAAAATACAAGTGCTTTTCTTTTTTCTTTTTTTTTTTTTTTTGCCAGTCCTGGGGCTTGGACTCAGGGCCTGAGCACTGTCCCTGGCTTCTTTTTGCTCAAGGCTAGCACTCTGCCACTTGAGCCACAGAGCCACTTCTGGTCATTTTCTGTATATGTGGTGCTGGGGAATTGAACCCAGGGCTTCGTGTATACGAGTCAAGCACTCTTGCCACTAGGCCATATCCCCAGCTCTACAAATGCTTTTGAAATGTTATTTTTACCTTCTTTATTACCTTGAGGTCGTGTGTGTACAAAGGGGTTTCAAATGAGCGTGTCTGTTTATGAGTCCAGGTGTCCTGATGGACGCTACCCTTCCACCAGTGTAGAACTTGGACATGCAAAAATCCCTTTGTAGAGTACTGCTACCTTGACAGCTTTAGAGAGAAATTGCTGAGCTTTTGGCTCTTAATCTGGACAAATCAGGCTACAAAGTGAATATAAAACAACAACAATAACAACAAAACACCCACCCATCACTAGATCTCCCACAACGGACATATCTGACATTTGCTTTGAAACAGCTGCAGAATGGATTGACTCCTTCACCTGGCTCTTTTGGCATCAAAGCACCAGGAGTTTGGGTGATTCTCCTTTTTAGTGCTAATCTGTGCAAAACCCACACGGCCTCCCTTCCTCCCACTGACAGCATTGCTCTCTGCGGAGAATTGTGTGCCCCTCTCCCACGTCCATGTGTCAAATCCTAACTCCAAAGCACAGGATGAAGAGGGGGACTGCAGGACGGGCTAGGTTACAGTGTTGAAGCCCTGCTCAGTGGGATGAGTGCTCCTAAAAAGAAGCTCTGCAGTCACTGGGCCTCCTGTTGTGTAGAGATTTTATGAAAAGATGACCATCTGAGAAACAGGCCCTGGGCACATACCAACCCCTCCCCCCCCCAACCCCCGCATGGTCTTCCCAGACTCAACACCTGAGAGATAGAAGTTCTGTTGTTTATAAGCCACCCTAGTCTATAGCGTTTTGTGGTTACTAAGAATTCTGGGACAATTACCTTAAAGTGTGAGCATCCATTTGGAACTGAGTAATGGTACAAGTTGGAAAAGGCTTGTGGTGCATGGCAGTAAAGGACTATTGTGGTGACCAGTCATGGGGGAGGGGGAGGAGAAGAGAAGAGGAGGAAAGCAGAGAGGGGAGGAGGAAGGAGAAAGGAGGAGGAGAAGAAAGAAGAAAAGGAAGAAGAAAAAGAGGAGGAGGAGGAAGAAAGAAGAGGAGGAGTTGAGGAGGGGAGAGAGAGAGGAAGAGAGAGGGGAATGAGGGGGGGAAGGGAGAGAGGAAGGAAGGGGAGGGAAAGGAAGAGGTACAGTCTCCTTAGAGAATCACAAACCTAGACAGTAAATCCTTTCCAAGGAGGTCAAGATGGAAATGAGGAACAATGGAGGAAAGGCCATCTCTGTTATGAACTGGCAAAGAAATTGGCTGACCTGCATCTGTGTCCTAACATCTTATGGAAAATAGTACTTGTGACCCAGGAAATTGGATATTCGGCTGAGGAAATGTCTAATGGGGATGTTGAAAGTAAAGCTTGGCTTCCCTTCACTTTTTGTGGGAGAATGCAAGAAATCCGCTATTTTTTAAAAGTAGAAGCCAGGTGGTGATGGTTCATGCCTGGAAACTTAGCTACTCAAGAGACTGAGATCTGAGGTTTGAATATAGCATGGGCAGGAAGATCCAAGAGACTCTTATCTCCAATGAACCAGCAAAAACCCGGAAGTGGAGATATGGCTCAAGTGGTAGAGCACCATCTCGGAACAAAAAAGCTTAGGGAAATCCTAACTCCCCCCCCCCCAACCCCCACCAGGTGGTAGTTGTAGGAGATAAATGTTTAGGGGGTAATGAGGTCATAAAGGTGAGGCCTTCATAAATGAGATTAATGTCTTTATAACAGAGACTCCAGGTAGCCAGCATGTCCCTTCCATCCCTTTGACCTTGGACTCTGGCCTCTAGGGCTGGGTTTTGTTGTTGTTGTTGCTGTTGCTTATGTTTTTTGTGCTGTTGTTTTGTTTTTGTGCAGGTACTAGAGCTTGAACTCGGGGCCTGGACACTGTTCTTTAACTTTTCCACTCAAGGCTGGCACTCTACCACTTGAGCCACACCTCCACTTCCAGCTTTTTGCTGGTTCATTGGGGCTAAAAAAAATTCATGAACTTTTTCTGCCTGAAGACTGACTTGGTCCCCCAAATCTCAGCTCCTGAGTAGTGAGGCTCACAGACACAAACCATCCACACCTACCTCACAGGAATCTTTAAGAATAGAGCTTTGGGGCTGGGGATATGGCCTAGTGGCAAGAGTGCTTGCCTCATATACATGAAACCCTGGGTTCAATTCCCCAGCACCACATATACAGAAAATAGCCAGAAGTGGCACTGTGGCTCAAGTGACAGAGTGCTAGCCTTGAGCAAAAAGAAGCCAGGGATAGTGCTCAGGCCCCGAGTCCAAGGCCCAGGACTGGCCACAAAAAAAAAAAAAAATAGAGCTATAGGATAAATGCAAATCATAACAATACTGAGATTCCACCTCACCCCAGTAAGAATGTCCATTATCAGGAAAACTAAGGATAACAAATGCTGGAGGGGATGTGGCCAAAAGGGAACCCTACTGCATTGTTGGTGGGAATGCAAACTTGTTCAACCACTCTGGAAAGCGGTATGGAGGTTTCTCCGAAGGCTAAACATAGAGTTCCTCTATGACCCAGCAACCCCACTTTTGGGCATCTCCCCAAAAGATTACAAGTAAGACCACACTAAAGCCATCAGCACAACTATGTTCATTGAAGCACAATTTGTCATTGCTAAAATATGGAACCAACCCAGATACACCTCAGTAGACAAGTGGATCAGGAAAATGTGGTACATTTACACAATGGAATTCTATGTTTCTATCAGAAAGAATGACACTGCCCCATTTGTAAGGAAATGGGAGAACTTGGAAAAAATTATACTAAGTGAAGTGAGCCAGACCCAAAGAAACATGGACTCTATGGTTTCCCTCACAGGGAATAACTAATACAGGTTTAGGCTAGTCATAGCAGAAGATCACAATAGCCCAATAGCTATGCTCTTATGAACACATAAGATGATGCTAAGTGAAATGAATCCACGTTATGGAAACAAGTGTTAGATCATTATTGTAATTATTTTCAACATGCCATGTGAAACCATAGCTTTTTGTTGTTGTTGTTGTTTCTCTTGTATTCCCTCCCTGTGGTTGTACCCCCGCCCTCCGCTATCACTGTATCTCATCTGAGTACCCTGGATACTGTATATACTGGTATTAGAACTAGGGAAGGGAAAGGGAATATCAAAACCGAGAGACAAAGGATAAAAAGACATATGATTCCAAAAGTAATACTTACAAAACCATTTGGTGTAAACCAACTGTACAACTCATGGGGTGGGGGAGGAAAAGGGGGAGGGGGAGGGAGGGGGGAATGAGGGAGGAGGTGACAAGAGGAAAAAGAAATGTACTCACTGCCTTCCATATGAAACTGTAACCCCTCTGTACTTCACTTTGACAACAAAGGAAAAAACTAGAGCTATCGATAATAGAAAAGAAAGAAAAATGGCATCTCTTACTAAAAAGAGTTCTCATTCACTTTATTTTTAAAAGGGATTAAAAATCAAATTACTGAAGCTTAATTAGCTGTTACAATTGGCCACAAATAAAATGCTCCCAATTCATTGTACATTGAATGATGGCATAGGAGTCTTCTCATTAATGCAGACTCACGGGAACTTTGTAACCCCTAGAAGCAAATTAGCCACACTTGCATAGCACACAAGACAGAAACAAATTCTAAGCCTGGGCTAAGCAGGCTCAAAACTAAGCTTGAAATGGGAACCATAAAAGCAGAACATTTACTTAGAGCGAGCGAGTGAGCGAGCAAAAGATTGTTCAGGAAGGTGTGCGTTGTAGCAAAAGTTCTAGCTTTCTTTGAATTCATCTTATTTCCAGCTATAAGCTATCATGAGCTGTTTTTAAATCCTTTCTAGAATCAAGACATCAGGTTTTAGAATGAGTTATTCACTGTTTAAAATCCAACTTGCTGTTAAAAATCCAAGTTACTGCCAGGCGCCCAGAGCTCACACCTGCAATCCCAGCTACATGGGAGCCTGAGACCTGAGGATCCCAGGTTGAAGCCAGACCAAGCAGGGAAGTTTGGCAGAGTCTTATCTTCACCTAACCAGCAACAAACCAAAGTAGAGCTGCGGCTCCAGAGGTAGTCTCAGCCTTGAGTGCAAAAAGCTAAGGGACAGATTAGTTTGGCTTGAGTTCAAGCCTCAGTACCAAGAGAGAAGAGAGAAGAGAGAGAGGCAGACAGAGGCAGAGAAAGAGAGACAGACAGAGAGACAGAGACAGAGAGACCAAGAGCCACAGAGGTTACTTAGAAGTAAAGTAATGCCAGGAGCTGGTAGCTCATGCCTGTAATCCTAGCTACTTAGGAGACTGAGATCTGAGGATCACAGTCTGAAGCCAGCCCTGGGCAGGAAAGTCTGTGAGATTCTTATCTTCAATTAGCCACCAGAAAACTAGAAGTGGTGCTGTGGCTCAAAGTGGTAAAGTGCTCGCCTTAAGGGAAAAAGCTCAGGGACAGTGCCCAGGCCCTGAAACCCCACAAGAGGAAGAGGAGGAGGAGGAAGAGGAGGAGGAGGAAGAGGATCAAATGCAAATGCAGCAGTGGTGCTCACTGGACACTATGTAGAAAATGAACTCTACAATTTGTGGGTGGGGATGGGAGCAAAAAACTGGGAGAGAGTGAGGGAAGGGGTGACATTATCCAAAAAGAAATGTACTCTTTACCTAACTTATATCACTGTAACCTCTCTGCACATCATCTTTGTAATAAGAATTTAAAGAAAAGCCAGAAATCCTCAGTGCTGATACGTAACACCCAAGTCCTGAGTTCAAGCCCCAGTACCAGGACAATCATCATCGTCATCATCATGAAGTTTTCTACTGCAAACTGGACTCTGAGTGATAATCCCCTATCAACATAGGTCCCTTTACCAGTCTGGTGGTGATATTTATAGTTTGGAGACTGTTCAGGAGACCAGAAAATATGTGGGAAATGTCTATGCTTTCCATTCCATTTTTTCTGTCATCTTAAAGCTGCTCTAAGTGACAGAGTCTATTTTTAAAATGAGATGTAAATTTTATTACACTTTTCTTTTGTAACTTTTGGCATCCATTCTTTTCTCTAGAAATACTGCAACAAATAGATTCATCTAGAATTTGGAGATGAAAACAAAACGCGTAGTGGGCAAGGTTTTTGAGTTACATTTCAACATGTTGTCTAAGTGTGGGCAGTTTCTCCTCTTCATTTCCAAGAGAAAAATATAGGTTTTTGTAATAAATTCCATTTAACTGTGATCTTTTTAAAATATAACATTTTACATGTATAGATTGCCCTTAAAATGTTGTCATTGAGACAAAATAACCTGAATTTTGCTTCTGCAGGAACCAGAGAAGGCACATAGGCAGGGTTGGTGCTGCCACCTGCTGTCGGGAGGCGGGAGTGGCTGATGTGCGCAGAGGCTGTCAGGAGCATAGGACTGGGGGGGGGGTGGGGAGGGGCTCTCTGGAGGAGTTTTTAGAATAGGGGGAAATGCAGGAAAGCTTCTTTATCCTGCAAAGAAAGGCAAAGCACCCCCCTGGCGTTTTCCCAGAGACACTCTGATGAATCCGGAGGCAGAAGCTAAATTCAGAACAACAGATACTTCCATGTGTTGTGTGGAAGGTGTGCAGGTACTGGGGCTTGAACTCGGCCTGGGGTACTGTTCCTCCGCTTTTCCACTCACAGTTGGCACTCTCCTACTTGAACTGCAGCTCCACTTCCAGCTTTTTGCTAGTTCATTGGGAGGTAAGTCTCAGGGACTTTTTTTTTTGCCCTTGCTGGCTTTGAACCCGATCTTCAGATCTTAGTCTCCTGATTAGGATTATATTGTCCAGCCTTAATATTTTCGTGTAGTAACTTTCCCCAAGTTCTGAAATCTTTAACAAGCTTCCTACTCTGCTTCTCCCCTTGGTACTTTAAGATTTCCCAGCTATTGCAGGGATGGGGGGAAGAAGCGGGGACAGGGAGAAAAAGAGAGAGAGGTGGAAAGCCTCCTGCCCTTGGTCCCTCTCTGCCCAGGGACATGGCTATAGGTTATACATTGCCTCTTGTTTAGTTATCATCATGTAGAAATACTTTCCACCCCGAGTGAGGCCATAGCTCTTCCATGATGTCAGTGTGCCTATTTTAAGAGCTGTGTATCATATGCAGTGCCACACTTCATCACCTTGCAGTTACTTCTGTGTCTCCTGAATAGAGCCATTGCCTAGAGGTGAGAAGAGACCCACACTGCCCCTTCCTGGCGCTCCATGGAGACACAGAACCCAGCTCTGTCCACTCAGCAGTGTCGCAACTGTGGTGAAGCAAAGACTCCCACTAAAACCCAGAAAGGCAATGTCAGCACCTGACACCCATTATGCCTTCTCAACCCAGGTCAAGATTGGATAAGCTCCGGGGGAGCAGGAGACTGAGGCGCTTTGTCAAGTTCTCCAGCGCACTGGTTCTGTAGGGGTTTCCTGGTCTTGCCCTTACATTCCTATGATTGTCTCATGGGACTTCACTTATCAGTGCAAACTTCCTGAGGACAATTTGCTTCTTTCTAAGAACTGTGAGAGCCTGTGCCTCCATGTGGGGTCAGAAAGCCCACACTTTTGCCCCCCTCAGTTGCCTTCAAAGCAGCTCAAATAGGCTCACTTGACTGTCATTTTAAAAAGTCTTCTGTATTTTTTGCAGTAAGTAATTGAAGTGCTTGAAAGAGGATGTGTGAGTGTGTGTGTGTGTGTGTGTGTGTGTGTGTGTGTGTGTGTGTGTGTGTGTGGTGTCCTAATCCTGGGACTTGAATGCAGGCTTTAGTGCTGTCCCTGAACTTTGGTGTATTCAAGACTAGTGCTCTACCACTTGAGCCACAGACCCACTTCTGGCTTTTTGCTGGTTAATTAGAGGTAAAAGTCTTAAGAACTTTCCTGCCTGGGATAGCTTCAAACCATAATCCTCTGATCTCAGCCTCCTGAGTAGATTGGTTTAGAGAAATGAGCCCTCAGCACCCAGCAAAGACAATTTGTGTGTGTGTGTGTGTGTGTGTGTGTGTGTGTGTGTGTGTGTGTGTACTGGCACTTGGACTTGAACTCAGGGCCTGGATGCTGTCCCTTAGCTTTCTCACTCAGGGCTGATACTCTACTACTTGAACCACAACTCCACTCCCAGATTTTTGTGGTTAACTGAATCTTAAAGTCCTGTGGGCGTTCCTGCCTGGGCTGGCTTTGCAGACTGATCTTTGGATTTCAGCCTCCCGAGTAGCTAGGATTTACAGGCATTCTGTAAAAGAGTATTTTGTGGTAGATAACATTTTTCAAGGAGGAGCTGGAGAGGCTTAAAATATGTTTGGGAGTAACATCATGAAAGCACTTCTTTTATTCATACAGATGTAGTCAAAATACTCTTTGCACAACAGCTTTTATTGTTTGGCATTATGGACCCCACAATATGATTTAAAAACAACACTTTGTAAAAATCAAGAACTGCCAGGCTCGCCCAGCCCATGTCTGTCATCCTAGCTACAAAGGAGTCTGAGATGTGAGGACTGAGATTGGAAGCAGATGAGTGGAAGTGGAATGGAACTGTGACTCAAGTGGAGGAGCACCAGCCTTGAATGAAAGGCAAATGGATAGCACCCAGGCTCTGAGAAAGCATGCCCACCAATCAGCAAGCTGGCTTTGAGGACCTCTGTACTCTCTATCTCATCAGAAGCTTGCTGAGATGGACTGAGGGGTTTTCTCCCTGGGGCATGTCTATGCCATGTGCTTTGTTTCTGGTCAGTTATAGAGCTTGAACTCAGGACCTGCAAACTATCCTTGAGCTTTTCTGATCGAGGCCAGTGCTCTACCACTTGAGCCACAGCTCCACTTCCCATTTTCTGGTGATAATAGCAAACAAACAAAAAGAAATTGTGGTACATATACACAACGGAATTCTATGTTTCTAACAGAAAGAATAACATCTCCCCGTTCATAAGGAAATGGAAAGACTTGGTAAAAACCATGCTAAGTGAAGTGAGCCAGACCCAAAGAAACAGACTCTATGTCTTCCCTCATAAGTAATAATTAGTACATGTCTAGGATAATACTAGCAGAAGATCACAATAACTAGTACATGTGAATATACAAGATGATGCTAAGCAAAATGAACACCAAGTTATGGAAACAAGCAGTTTATCATTGTTGTTATTTTTAACACACTATGTGAAATTATTTCTTTTTTCTTTTGTTTATCTTCCCTGTGGTTTAGCCCCTGTTGTCCCTGTATTTGATTTTGGTAACCTGGGTATTGTATATATGTTTATCTGAATTAGGAAGGGGAACAGCAAAATGGTGAGACAAAGGGTAAAAGGTGAACCAATGCAACAGCAATACTTACAAGACAATACATTCTAAACTAACTGTACAACTCACGGAGAAGGGGAGGAGAAGTTGGGGAGGAGGGAAAGTGGGAGAGAAATGAGGGAGGAGGTAACAAGTTTGGCAAGAAATGTACTCACTACCTTACTTATGTAACTGTAACCCCTCACCTTGACAATTAAAATTAAAAAATTATCCTAGTACCTTAGTTGTTTTTTTTCTTTATTTGAAACTGATGCCCTTTATAAGAGCTTAACAATGGACAACAGTGTACTTTTTTAGGGAAAATTTTGCTGAATATAAAGTTTGAAGGTTTTTTGTTTCCTTTTATATGTGCAAACACATAAAATGTGGGATGAATACAACAATCACAACTAATGTTTTGTAGATAGCTATTACATTTCTTTAAACTGTTTCAATGCCAATGTGCATTCTACAAGAGAATGGGTTCATAAGTTAACTGATCTAAAAGTAGGTGAGGGTGTTAATACATTTTTATATAAAAATAAACAAATCTTATGTAGTGAAATCTAAAAAAAAATGTTTTTAAAGAGTCTCATGGACTTTCTGGCCCAGACTGGCTTTGAACAGTGATCCTCAGATTTCAGTCCCCTGAGTAGCTAGGATTAGAGGTGTGAGCCACCAGTGCCCGGCTGCCATGCATTCTTTTTCTCTGCTCTATTTCTTTTCTAAGAAACCATCCTATCACCTTTACTATGTTGGAACCTTGACTGAATTCTTCTCTTGCTAGGTGCAAGGATTCAAGGTCAACTTAGCTGCCTCAGGTTTCTGGTGATAAAGGTTTCCTTAGGTTAGCTCCTTCTGGAGCATCTGCAAGAAAATCTGTTTCACATCTGTATCCCAGCATCTGGGGACTATGCTCCCCAGATCGCACGCAGAGCTCAGCATCACTGCACTCCATCCTCTCATGCATTCTTCCCATGTGTCTGTGTCATCTTGCATGGCCTTCTTCTAGTCAGCACACCAGTCCCCTGTCTAGGGGCCTACCATACTCCAGGATGAATGCATCTTTTTAAGTCTGTGGTGATCCTATGGTTCAGACATCAACATACTTTTTAAAGAGTGGACACAATTTAACTCAAAATCCATTCGATTTGATGATCTACGGAATTCTTCCCAAACTGGTAGAGACAAAAGTTCAGCTATCATGAGGCTATGCCTAACCACATAGTCAATGTTCGTTCAAGTTGACTTGTTGGAATCAAAGGCAGAGAGAGAGATGAACCTGAGAACTCGTTGCTAAAGTCTCCAGAACACAGAGTTCCTTGCTGTCTGCAAGTTCTTGCAAGGCTTAGGTTGGAAGCAGGGTCCCAACTTCATCTTCAGTTTTTCTCTCATATGGTCCTGCTGCTTAACTACACACACACACACACACACACACACACACACACACACACACACACACACACACCACGGTTGTTGCTGTTGTTGTTGTTGTTGTTTTATTGGTTGTGGGGCTTGAACTCAGGGCCTGGGCATTGTCCCTGAACTCTTTTGCTCAAGGCCTGTACTTTACCACTTTAGCTCACAGTGCCATGGTTTCTGGTTTTCTGGTAGTTAATTGGAGATAAGAGTCTCACGGACTGTCCTGCCTGGGCTGACTCTGAACTGTGACTCTCAGATCTCAGCCTCCTGAGTAGCTAGGATTACAGATGTGAGCCACTGGCGCCCAGCTTGGACACATAGATTTCATCCAGCAACCCTTGCCTCATGTTTTCTGTATCCTGCTTTGCTTCCTACCCTTTGTTTCACAGGCTTACAGGGAGGCTAAAGCTGTGGAAAGGGCCAACACTTCTGCCCATTCAGAGGGTCAAACACTTGAGTCCCACATTTAAATTTCCTTGCAGTGGTAGCTTATTGGCTTAAGCCTGGCTTATACACACTGGGCAAGACACACTCTGTTTTCTTTTTCTATTTTGTGACATTAATGATTGACTGTCAGCTAATAATTTAAATGAGAAAATAGGACTGATAGCTAATATTGAAACTGGAAAATGGAGCTTTATAATGACCTTGGTGTTTACATCAAGGCTGAAGCCATAGCACCGGGAATGAGGCTGTTTGGGAATTAGCAAAGTCAGTGAAAGAGACTTATAGCCCAGGGATTGGGGAAACTAGTGTTCAGCATAAGAAAATAAAAATAAATAGGAGGAGGAGGAAGAGGAGAAGAGGAAAAGGATCAAGAGAAGGAAGAGGAAAAGGAGAAGGGAAAGGAGGAGAAGGAGGGAGAATGAGAGGGAGGAAATGAAGGGAGAAGAGAGGAGGGGGAGAAGGAGAAGGAAGAGGAGGAGAAGATAGAAGAAGAGAAGGAGGAGGGAGAGGAGAAGAGCAAATCAGCTCTTTGGTGCTCTAGTCTGCTGTGAGTGGAATTTTCCACTCGGTAGTGTAGATTCAGGTCACATTCACAGTGTTATTTCCTGCAGTGTCGGTACAGATTTTAAAAACAACAACTGTGCCTCTTGGTGATAATTGTGCTCCATTTAGGCAAACCAGGAGCTTCTGCTCCCCCTTCCCCCAGCAATTGTCTCAGAAGCAAGAGAGATGTTGGCATGCTGGTTTGGGGTATGGATTCATTGGTTCCCAGATAACAGTGGGGTGCTTTTGGAAAGGTATTTTACCAAGCAGTAAACACTGACAAGCCTTCAGAGTCCATGTTCTTATAAAAGTTGTTAAGCCATGCTTATTTCCTTGGGGGCAAATTCGGTAGTAAAAGTACCTTTTCTCATCTTCTCTTTTTCTAGGTTCTGGGTTTTCTGAATCTGATAACCTAAGTATCCATTTTTCTACCTATGAGAGGGACAGAGCGGTTAGAGCAAAAGGTTTCATGTTTTCTACCAAGAGAAGGAAGGGCTGAGTAAGAAGAGGAATACTATAGAAATGGAAGCAGGTAACTTGATAGGAAATGGGTGGGGTCGGGAAGGATGGGGAGGATGATAGAAAGGGTAACACCGATCAAGATGCAGTGTATTAATAAACTGATCATTGAATCAAAACCCCTTTGTACAACTACTTAATGATAATAAAGATTAACAATTTGGGCTGGGAATATGGCCTAGTGGTAAAAGTGCTCGCTTTGTATACATGACACCCTGGGTTCGATTCCTCAGCACCACATATATAGGAAAAGCCAGAAGTGGCGCTGTGGCTCAAGTGGTAGAGTGCTAGCCTTGAGCAAAAAGAAGCCAAGGACAGTGCTCAGGCCCTGAGTTCAAGCTCCAGGACTGGCCAAAAAAAAAAAAAAAGTTTAAAAATTTAAGCAGGCTCTTGGAGGCTCATGCCTATAATCCTAGCTACTCAGAAAGCTAAGAGCTAAGGATTGCAGTTCAAAGCCAGCCCTGGCAGGAAAATCCATGAGACTCTTATTTTCAATTATGTGGAGCTGTAGCTCAAAGTGGTAGAGCACTACTAGCCTTGAACAACAAGAGTTCAGGGACAGTGCCTGAGCTCTGAGTTCAAACCCCATGACCAAAAAAAAAAAAAATTTAAAGGAAGACTGATGCCTTCTCATTTTAAGTTCAACATATGACCTACCACCAAAGATGAATGATGGGGCTGGGAATATGGCTTAGTGGTAGAGTGCTTGCCTAGCATGCATGAAGCCCTGGGTTCGATTCCTCAGCACCACATAAACAGAAAAAGCCAGAAGTGGCACTGTGGCTCAAGTGGTAGAGTGCTAGTCTTGAGCAAAAGAAGCTCAGGGGCAGGGTCTAGGCCCTGAGTTCAAGTCCCAGAACTGGGGGGAGGGGAATAAAAAGAAGATAAATGCTGACATGCTGGCTGTAAAATCAATAGCCATGGTTCTTTCTGCCTCTCGTCTCTGAGCATAAACATTATGTAAGCATTTGCAGCCCAAATAATCTCTGGTAAGCAATTCTGTGTTTGTGGATGCACTGGGTTTTTTTGGCTCACTGCCTATCAGCAAAGCGACATTGGGGCTCCACAGACTTCCGGGAATATGTTCAGACTGGTGCAGTAAGCCATCATCCATCACAAGAGGAGAGAGAGAAATGTTGATGCTTACCAAGCTAGCAACATGGGTCATGAGATGAACAAGCTAACAAATTGGAAGCAGTGACTGGCCAGATTATTTCCTTTGCACGTAATGTCATTATTAAAATGTTATGTAAATTTGACAATGTCCAAAGAGTAACAAAGCTGAAATATATCAAAGAGGATTTGGGGAGGGGGGGTATATAGATTTTCTTTGGAAAGAGAGAGACAGGGGCATAGTGAACAAACAAGGAGGCCTAAGGGATAACTGGAGACCAGGCTTCTGGCCTTTTCTTTACTCTCACAAGCTATGAGCAAATACTCGGGTGAATTCTGCCATAAGGAATAGAATAAAGAGAATTTTTGTGGGGGAAAACATAAGCTAGAAATAAAACGAAATTAGAAACTGGAATGGGCAGAGTTCCTCAAGCCTGCTCCCTCTGTGTATCTTTCTCTGTCTTTCCTCTCCTCTATTCTCCCTTCCCTTCCCTCCTTTCCCTTCCTTTTCCTTTCCTTTCTCTCCTCTCTTCTTTTCTCTTCCCTCATCATCTCTCTGTCTTGGCATTTACCTCCAATATGTACTCTACTACTGACCCTTGTGTTTTAACGTCTCATGTTCTAACACAGCCCCTTACCCTCTCAGCCTCCTCTTCTCTTCTGTACCCCTACCCCCTGTTCATTAAGCTCCAGAGTCCAACTTTGCTTCTGTCTGGAATATCTTCAAGTTCATGCACCTGAGGACATCTCAGAGTGGAGGTTATCCCTCTTCTCTGGAAGAGGAGGGAGAGGCCTTGGAGGTTCACACGGATGGGCTCAGGTCTCACGGCTGAGAACGGCAGCAGTGTGCAACTGGACTGTTATGAATGCTAGTGGTGCTACTGGTTCCCAGGCTGACGTGCGTATGTGTGTGTGTGTGTTTGTGTGTGTGTGTCTGCACTAGACTTTAAACACAAGGCCTCAAGCTCCCTCAGTTAGTTTGCTTACTCATCTGGTACTTTACCACTTAAGCCCTGCCTCCAGCCTGACTTTTTGCCTATTATTTTGGAGATAGAGTCTTACAGACTTTTTTGCCTGAGCTGGCTTCAACCTGAAATTCTTGGGATCTCAGCTTCCTGAGTAGCTAGGATTACAGGCATGAGCCTAGACAATGTTTCCGTTTTATTTTCCCTATGGTGCTCCTATAGATTTTGTCTTTCATTCCAGAAAATATTTTTTTAATAAACTAGGTTGGGGGGCTGGGAATATGGCCTAGTGGTAAAAGTGCTTGTCTCGTATACATGAAGCCCTGGGTTCGATTCCTCAGTACCACATATATAGAAAAAGCCAGAGGTGGCGCTGTGGCTCAAGTGGCAGAGTGCTAGCCTTGAGCAAAAAGAGGCCAGGGACAGTGCTCAGGCCCTGAGTTCAAGCCCCATTACTGGCAAAAAACAAAAACAAAAAAATAAATAAATAAACTAGGTTGGAACAGTGTTTAAAATATTATCCACATATTGTTTATAAGTTTTAAAAGGATTTCTCGTGCTGGGGAATGGAACCGAGAGCTTCATGTGTAGGAGGCAAGCGCTCTTGCCACTAGGCCATATTCCCAGCCCCATGGGTTTTACACTTTTAAGAAAATCTTTTGGGGAGAGAAGAAAGATGGCGCCGATGGAATAGGGAGGCACCCCGACTCGCTCCAACGGCATAGTGAGCTGGGAACCCCAACACCCAACACCCCATCAAGAACCCAGCAAAACCAGCAGCCAGAAGCAGTGGAGAAATGCAGGAAAACAAAAAGGAACAAAAAAGAAGAACCGAAAACGTACACGGAGCCGGAGATTCACCGGGGCACCCTCCCCCCTCCAGCTGACCCTGGCCCAAACAGGGTCAGGCTGGGAAAGGGGAACCCGGCGATCAGCAGACAGGCTGCCAGGAGCGCAGAATTCATATAGGGGGAGACCCCACGGACACAAGGCAGGGTGCGGACCAAGACACACACCGGCAGCGACGAGAAGTTCGGGTCCACACCGGGTTTGGACAAGGGAACCCAGCACGGCAGAAATCGGGAACCAGGGAAGCCACCACGACACTTAGCCAACCCCTGGAGGGCCAATGGCTGTGCGGGACACACACACAAAGCAGCAAAAGGGCCGGGAGACAGCC
This sequence comes from Perognathus longimembris pacificus, assembly GCF_023159225.1. Classification (NCBI taxonomy): domain Eukaryota; kingdom Metazoa; phylum Chordata; class Mammalia; order Rodentia; family Heteromyidae; genus Perognathus; species Perognathus longimembris. Next base: position 56,531,337 of record NC_063161.1, on the reverse strand, counting down.
GGTTGTGCAAACCCCACCTGAGGCTCCTGGACCTCGCAGACTCTTACAACTAAAACCACAGGCGCTGGTGGGCAATACCAGCCCAGCAGGGTCACTTGAGCCTGATCACGTCCCCCCTCCTCACAGCGGAGGTGAGGTCTGAAGGTGCCAAGCCACACCCGGACAGTCGATCCCACTGGGCCCCACACGTACCCCCCCCCCCAACGGACTCGTGGGAGGGCGCAAGCACAACCCAACAACCCAGGACTTGCTCTGGGAGGCATATCCCGCCGAAGTGCCTGTTGCACTGAACGCACAGCGCACAGGAGGGCGGGGCCCCCGGCGACAGCACCCGCTCTGGTAGGCGTACCCTGCACTGGTGGGCGGGGACACAGCGACAGCACCTGCTGCCGTAGACACGTCTACACAGGAGGGAGGGAGGAGCTACAAACCAAACCTGAGAAGCCATCCAGATCTCCAGATGCGCAAATCACAAAGAAACATAACTCAGTTCATCAAAGGGCAAGCCAACTCGCCAGCTCCAAAAAGCAGCACGACTGAAGAGGAGATGGAGACTAAAAAAGCAAATGAGGCCATGTTAACAGGAATGATCGAAAGCGTCAGAAATGAAATCAGAAAACAATTCCAGGAATTTAGAGCGGAAATCTGGAAGGACACCCAGGAAGCCAAGAAAGAAATGGAAGCAAAACTGGATACAATGCAAACCTGCTTTAAAGAAATGGAAGCAAAAATGGATACAATGCAAGCTGCCTTTAAAGAAAATCTCCACATCCTAAGAATTGAAATGCATGAAAAAATAGATTTAAAATACAACTCTTTAAAGGAAGAAATCTCCACGATCAGAGCTGATATGACAACCATAAATAGCTCTCTGACATCCATAAACTCCGCAATTGAAACCATGACACAAAGAGTAGACCATATAGAATCCAGAATCTCTCGCCTGGACGATGAAGCAGCTGACAACAACCAGAAAATGACCACACTCCAAGAAAAGGTGAAGCTTCAGGGAAGACTAATCCAGGAACTAATGGACAAAGACAAGAGATATAATCTGCGCATAATTGGAATAGAAGAAGGAGCTGAATACCAGAGCAGAGGGCTTAATCATGTTCTCAATAAAGTTATTGCAGAAAACTTCCCCAATCTCACAGGGGACCCCATCCAGGTAACGGAAGCCTATAGGACACCTGGCAGGCCAGACCCCAGGAAAGCCACCCCAAGGCACATAATATTCAAGACTACAGACCTCAAGATTAAAGAGCAAATTCTGAATTCAGCCAAAGCGAAGAAGGAAACTTTTTTCAATGGGAAGAGGATTCTAATAACATCCGACTTATCCACACAAACTTACCAAGCTCGAAGCGAGTGGAAGAACACCATCCAAGTACTCCAGAATAACAATTTACAACCTCGGATCAAATATCCAGCGAAATTGGAGTTCACATTCGAAGGGAGAACCAGATCTTTCCACACCAAAGAGGAGCTAAAGGAGTATGTGAATAAAAAACCAGCCTTACAGCGAATATTAAGAGGGGAACCCCACCCAACAGAGATCGTAAAAGACACACAGACAGAATCAGAAAGAATCTTCAATAGCCAAAGTCCAGCAGAAACACAAGCTCACTAAAGACAAGAAGAAAAAAAAAAAAAGAAGAAGAAAAAACAGCCCACCAAGAAAATGGAAGGACAAAAAACACCCTTATCCTTGATCTCTTTAAATATAAATGGTTTAAGCTCCCCGATAAAGAGGAGCAGACTGGCAGAATGGATTCGCAAACAAAAAGTTGACATCTGCTGTCTACAAGAGACCCACCTTACAGCAAGGGACAAAAACAGGCTTCGAGTGAAAGGATGGAGCAAGATCTACCAAGCAAATGCATCCACCAAAACGGCAGGTGTAGCCACCCTGATCTCAGACAAGCTTGACTTCTCTTTAAAGTCCACTCAAAAAGACAAAGAAGGACACTACATATTAATACAAGGAAAAATACAGAATCAAGAAATCACGGTGATAAATGTATACTCACCAAACAAAAGAGGCCCGACATATGTCAAGCAAATTCTCAAAGAATTACAGAGCAAGATAGACGCAAACACAATCATAGTGGGTGACTTTAATACTCCTCTCTCTCCAAGAGACAGATCCAACACCCAGAGGATTAGTAAGGGAGCTGAGGACCTAAATAACACCATTTCCCAAATGGATCTAACAGACCTATATAGAACCTTTCACCCCACAGAGACCCAATACACCTTCTTTTCAGCAGCCCATGGATCATATTCCAAAATAGACCACGTCATAGCCCACACAAAGAACCTCAGCAAATACAAAAGTATTGACGTCATCCCATGTATTATATCTGATCACAGTGGATTAAAGGTAACCCTCAACAACAAAGGATACCACAGAGCCTATACACACTCTTGGAGGCTAAACCCCACGCTGCTATCCAACACTTGGGCCACAGATCAAATTAAGGATGAAATCAATGAATTCATAAGCCACAATGACAAAGAAAACACATCACAAAGAAACCTATGGGACACAGCTAAGGCAGTTCTGAGGGGCAAGATCATTGCACTCAGCACCCACATTAAAAGAATGGAAGCAGAGCAGGTGAATACCCTCACGATGAAACTAAAACAACTGGAGAAACAAGAAATGACAGAATCTAAAACGACTAGGAGGGGAGAGATCACAAAGATTAAAGAAGAGATAAATCTGATTGAAAATAGAAAGACCATTCAACAAATAAATAAGACTAAAAGCTGGTTCTTTGAGAAAATAAACAAAATTGACAGACCCCTTGCAAGACTTACAAAAAAAAGAAGAGAAGAGACTCATATTCGTAAAATCAGGGACTCCACAGGAAAAATTACAACAAGTACACACGATATTCAAACAATCATAAGGAGCTATTTCCAAAACCTCTACTCAGCAAAAAACAATAATTCTACAGAAATGGATCAATTCTTAGAGAAGTACAAACTGCCCAAACTGAACCAAGAAGAAATAAATCAGCTAAATAAACCAATAACTTACGGTGAGATACAGGAGGTAATCAAGAACCTCCCTACTAAGAAAAGCCCAGGCCCAGATGGATTCACCAACGAATTCTACAAAACCTTTAGTGAGGAGCTAATTCCAATACTCCTCAAACTCTTCCGCGAAATAGAAATGGAGGGAGGAATTCCAAACTCATTCTACGAAGCTAATATCATACTAATTCCCAAACCAGGCAAAGACCCAACAAAAAAAGAGAACTACAGACCAATATCACTAATGAACACAGATGCAAAGCTCCTCAATAAAATATTACCTAATAGGATCCAGAAAGTGATCAAGAATATCATACATCATGACCAAGTAGGCTTCATCCCTCAGTCACAAGGATGGTTCAACATCCGTAAATCAATCAACGTAATTCACCACATAAACAGAACTAAAATCAAGAATCACATTGTTATCTCAGTCGATGCCCAAAAAGCCTTTGACAAAATACAACATCCATACCTATTAAAAGCTTTGGAGAGAACAGGAATAGATGGAACATTCCTCAAAACAATAAAAGCCATATACAACAGACCAACTGCTAATATCATATTAAATGGAGAGAAACTTAAGTCATTCCCCCTAAAATCAGGAACAAGACAAGGATGCCCACTCTCCCCACTTCTGTTCAACATAGTGCTGGAATCCCTAGCCATAGCAATAAGGCAAGAGGAGGACATCAAAGGGATCCACATCGGCAAGGAAGAAATCAAGTTATCCCTATTCGCAGACGACATGATCTTGTATCTGAAGGACCCAAAAACCTCAGTACCCAAACTCCTACACCTAATAAACCAATTTGGCAAATAGCAGGATATAAAATCAACCCACAAAAGTCAGCAGCTTTTCTGTACACCAGCAATAGACAAACAGAAAAGGAAATTATGGAAACAATTCCATTTACAGTAGCCAAAAAAAGAATAAAGTACCTAGGGATCAGCTTAACCAAGGACGTGACGGACCTATTCAATGAAAACTACAAAAATCTAATAAGGGAAATCAAAGAAGACACAAGGAGATGGAAAGACCTCCCATGCTCATGGGTAGGCAGAATCAATATAGTGAAAATGGCCATATTGCCCAAATTGTTATACAAATTCAATGCAATACCTATCAAAATCCCAGCCACATTCTTCACTGAAATAGAGAAACCAATCCATAAATTCATATGGAACAGCAAAAGACCTAGAATAGCCAAAGCAATTCTAGGCAAAAAAAGCAATGCAGGAGGTATCACAATACCTGACTTCAAGATCTACTACAAGGCCATCATAACAAAAACAGCATGGTATTGGTATAAAAACAGATCGGAAGACCAATGGATTAGAACTGAAGACCCAGAAATAAAACCGCACTCTTACAGCCAACTGATATTCGACAAAGGAGCTAAAGATATACAATGGAATAAACATAGCCTCTTCAACTACTGGTGCTGGGAGAACTGGGCAGCCAGATGCAGAAAACTCAAAGTAGACCCAAGCCTATCACCATGCACCAAGATCAACTCAAAATGGATCAAGGACCTCAACATCAGACCTGAATCCTTGAAACTACTGAAGGACAGAGTAGGAAAGACACTAGAACTTATAGGCACAGGAAGGAACTTCCTGAATAGAGTCCCAGGGGCACAACAAATAGGAGAAAGACTCGACAAATGGGACTACTACAAATTAAAAAGTTTCTGCACAGCTAAGGACATAGCCACCAAAATAGAAAGACAACCAACGATATGGGAAAGGATATTTACCAGCACAGCAACAGACAAAGGCCTGATATCGGTCATCTACAGAGAACTCAAAAAACTAAGCCCCTCCAAGCCCAATAAACCTATTAGGAAATGGGCAAAAGAGCTAAAGAGAGACTTCACAAGAGAAGATATAAAAATGGCAAAGAAACATATGAGGAAATGCTCAACATCCCTGCTAGTAAAGGAAATGCAAATAAAAACAACCCTGAGATACCACCTCACCCCAGTTAGAATGGCCTATACTCTGAACTCAGGAAACAACAAATGCTGGAGGGGCTGTGGGGAAAGAGGAACCCTTCTCCATTGTTGGTGGGAGTGCAAATTAGTACAACCACTTTGGAGAACAGTATGGAGGTTTCTCAAAAAGCTCAATATAGACCTACCCTATGACCCAGCCATACCACTCCTAGGCATCTATCCTAAACAGCAAAATCCAAGATATCAAAAAGGCATTTGTACTACCATGTTTATCGCGGCACAATTCACAATAGCTAAAATATGGAAACAACCCAGACGAATGGATCCTCCACAGACGAATGGATCCAAAAAATATGGTACTTATACACAATGGAATACTACATAGCGATTAGGAATGGTGAAATATTGTTATTTGCAGGGAAATGGTCGGAACTCGAACAAATAATGTTGAGTGAGACAAGCCTAGAACACAGAAAACAAAGGGGCATGATCTCCCTGATATATGACTGTTAACAAAGGGAGACGGAGAGACAGTAGAGACCAAGTCTCTGAATACTGTATATGTTCTTGATACATTGTATATTGCATATATGCCAACCTGACCTAGACAAGGGATAGAAAAACAGGTTGTAAGATATCATAAGAAATGTACACACTGCCCTACTATGTAACTGCACCCTCTTTGCACAACACCTTGTAAAAAAATTTATGTCCAATTAATAAAAAATAAATAAATAAATAAATAAATAAAAGGATTTCTCAACAGGCCTAGAACACAGAAAACAAAGGGGCATGATCTCCCTGATATATGACTGTTAAGGTGGGGGAAGGGGGAGACAGTAGAGACCAGGTCTATGAAACCAAAAACTTCTTGTCAAATGGTATTTCCCACAGGTTTGGGTCAGTGACCCTACACTATGTAACTAAAACCAAACAACTACTCAACATATAAAGGTCAAAAATTAACTTCTTAGTGGATCACAATAGCTCAAAAGCTATGTATGTACGTTCATATAAGACTGCTGTCGACATATTGTCTATTGTCGACATTACATTTAAAGCCCTAGGCAAATTTTCTTCGGCGTAGGCCACGTGGCTATTGTATATGTTCTTGGTACATTGTATATTGTATATATGTCTACCGACCTAGGGAAGGGAAAGAAAAACAGGATGTAAGATATCACAAGAAATGTACACACTGCCCTACTATGTAACTGTACCCTTTTTGCACAACACCTTGTCAAAAAAATTTTTTTCTTTAACTAATCAATATATTACAAAAAAAAAAAAAAAAGGATTTCTCAGCATACTTTGCTAACAGCAAGAGACAGCCACAGGGAAGGAAAGAGACTGCAGATAGGTCTCCCTGCAGACAGGAAACAATTAAATGGTTAGAAATAGTCGAGGGCTTACACTTCAGGAATTCATAGAAACATTAGTGGATGGCCATCTTGTATTTCTATCTCATGATACTTTTTAGAAAGAGAAAGAGAAGGAAGGGAAGGAAGGAAGGGAGGGAGGGAGGGAGGGAGGGAGGGAGGGGAGAAGGAGGGGAATGGGAAGAAGGGAAGGGGAAAGGAAAGGAATGGGAATCTTTCCTGTCCCTTGTCTCCCTAAGCACACTTCTGTGTACTCCCCTAACTATTGCTTGCTGTGGTAAATATTGCAATCCCCTATCATTCCTAAATGAACCTTTTTCTTTAGAGAGCTTCTCTCTGTGTTGCTTGCTCATTTTTAGGTCAGCCAAATCAAGTAAACTGAGCCATGCACATCCATGCCATGGGAGAGGTGTGTTTACCTTGTGTCTGGGATCGGTGAAGTCATTTCTATTATGGAAACTGGGCTAGTGGGCTGTCAGAACAGGTGCTTATAGCCCATGCAATTGACTTAACGAGTTTCCCTTGATCTGTTTCCTTTTCCACTGAGGAGATGTCTTACACATTTTGCACTGGTTAGGTTGACTTAGACGTGAGGTTTCCTTGACATTTATATCTCTCTATTCATCTTTAAAATTTAGTGGATTGTCATCTTGTATTATATCTCATGATGCTTTTCAGAAAAAATAAAGAGAGAAAGAGAAGGAAGGGAAGGAAGGAAGGGAAGGGGGAGGAAGGGAGGGAGAGAGGGAGGAAAGAAAAGAGAGAGAGAGAAAGAAAGAAAAAAGAAAGAAAGAGAGAGAGAGAAAGAAAGAAAGAAAGAAAGAAAGAAAGAAAGAAAGAAAGAAAGAAAGAAAGAAAGAAAGAAAGAAAGAAAGAAAAGAAAATGGGGAGGATCTAGACTCTTTCACCAAGGGAAAGCCTGTCAATGCAGCTAGAATGTACCACTATACCGCTTTGACTTTTAAATAATTTTTTAAAGATGCATTCCTGGTCACTGAATCTGGTGGGACCCTGATCTTGAACTTCCCATCCTCCAAAACTATAAGACGTAAGCACCTGCAGGTGCTGAACTAGCCGCTTGGCAGTAATCTGCTGCCAGCCTGAATGGAGCCTGATGGCCTGTCTGACATGGCTCTTGGGGAAGCAATGGAATCGGCGGTTGAGCTACCTGCATCCTCACAAGGACCTGCTGGGCAGTTGCCAGCCCTCTGCAGGCACTGAGGCGTACTATGCCATCTTTCAGCCAACCTCAGAGAGGAAGGCATGGCTCCTGTTCTTTCCTTCTGAGAAAGCTTCTAGTGCTTCATTTGACAATCATTGCTTTCCAGAAAGGCCCTGTGCCCTGCTCCATGAGTAGGTGGATGAATATTGGCCCGATGCTTCACCAGAAAGGAGAGAAGAGAGGGAAAAACAGGCAGTGAACCCAATGGAAAGCTCCTCTCTGGAGATATATGGGCAACAATGCTCTGAGCACTTTCCTGGCAGTTTTGTGTGTGTAGATAAGTACATTTTCATCCTTTTATAGAGTACTTTACTTCCAAGAATTCATCAACTTCAATGTTTCTTATTCAACCCTCAGGCTTTCTTGGCTAATCCAATTCCATAACTATCACACCAAATTCATCTTTGGGAGTTAAGAAATCCAACTATGCAATGTCTTTTTTCTCAAGGAAAAAAAAATAGTGACAGAGACTATCACGAATTGTCTTTGTTTCATCAGAATTTGTCTACCTAATTCAGCTTTTTGCATGGGGCCAGAAAATATTTCAAAATATTAAATGTTTGAATTAGACAGACATCAGTGGCTTGTGCCTGTAATACTAGCTGCTCAGGAGGCTGAGATCTGAGGATTACAGTTTGCAGCCAACCCAGACAGGAAAGCATGTGATATTCTTCTCTCCAATTAGCCACCAATTGCTGGAAGTGAAGCTGTGGCTCAAGTGGTAGAATACCTGAGCAAAAATGCTAAGGGACAGCACCCAGGCCCTGAGGTTCAAGCCCTAGTACCAGCATACATGCACATAAACACACACACACACACACACACACACACACATACACACACACACACACACCCTTAGGGAGCTGTATTCAAAAACTGTGAGTCTCTTTTTTTGAGAGTGGTTCTTGAATGAGCCACATTTGATCTCTCAAAAACAAATATTTCTCCTACCAACACTGTGTTGGTTCTCATTGACCTTGGGGACCAATGAGGAACAAAGTCTTTGCTTTCCTCTGTGGATATACCACAAGTATTAGAGTGCTAGCCTTGAGATGAACAGCTTAAGGACAATGCCCAAGCCCAGAGTTCAAGCCCCACAAATGACCAAAAAAAAAAAAGTGACCAGGAACAATCCTTCCTCCAGTCTCTGTTATCTCTCACATGAGCCTTATCAGCAGCTGGCTGGAGCAGCTAAGAATGGCATTCCAGAGTCACAGTTCGCAGTACCATTTGGTAGAGAACTCATCACATGACCAGAGTAAAGAATGGCCCAGTGCCAAGCACCGTTGGCTCACACCTGACTACTCCGGAGGCTGAGATCTGAGGATTTCACCTTGAAGCCAGCCGAGCAAAAAAGTCTATCAGACTCTTACCAATTAACCACCAAAAATCTAAAAGTCAAGCTGTGGCTCAAGTGGTAGAGCACTAGCCTAGAGCAAAAAAAAAAGCTCAGATACAGTGCCCAGGCAGGCCCTGAGTTTAAGCCCCAGGACTGGCAACAACAAAAGGAAGAGAATGGTGCTAGAAGAAAGAAATGCTTCGAAGAAAGACATCAAAAAATGGCAAGGACTATGCATAAGGGCAAGTAACAATCAGGCCTCATGTGCTGTAACTGAATACGTCTATCACTGTTCTTTCCACTCACATCACCGGATACTTGCAAGCTAACCACTTCAAAGCTAAAAATAACCTGGTCAATATTTTGTGTTTAGTTCTTCTGTTTCCATATGCATGGACTGCTGATGGAGCAATACAGATGGAGACAAATTCTCCATCAGTGAAATGGAAACATGCTGACTTCCACAGGCTGTGTAGGGTCAAAGGTTGTAAACAGTCCCTGTGCCTGTCCCTCAGATCGAGCCAGCATAACTGCCTGGTGCCTTTGAAAGCCAAATCCATTCCAAGTTCTAGAAATAGAATTTCTATCTGGTCCTGCCAGATGCCTTGTGCTGGAGGATTTCCCTCTTCTTTTTCCCCTCGACTAACAGGGAAGAAACTTCCCAAAACTGAGCAGCTCAGTGGCCAGTCTATCCAACACTTCAATCACAGTCAAGAACTAGCTTTTAGAAACTGGTTCCAGAGTGGAAGTTTTTGTGGGGGATGCCATTCAGCTAAAACTACCACGGGTGCATGGAAGAGGACTTGGGTCAGGATGTACCACCATTCCCAGCTTCCACCCCTTTCTCCACGATACACTGCATGAGTTGTTTGGACAGGCCAAAGGGAATTGGAGCATGCTCTGGAAATTCATGGTAAGTGCTCCTCAAAGTGATTATGTCGTCTGCACAGCAAGTTTTCTCTGCATCATGAAGACACCCCCCTCCCTGCCCCCAGGCCAGGATGGCCACACTCAGTCCCTTATGAACACTTTTCCTACTTGCATCCATGACAAATGCTAGTCATCCAGAGTGAATTTACAGCTAAGCCCAACTACTGTGTGTTCTCATACCAACATTCCAAGAATTCTGCTGGTATTAGTATGTGAAATGAAAATCATTTGCTCACATCAAGGAGCTCCAGCTTGGAGTTGCTCTGAAATGGTTCCCCTAAGGAAGCTATATTTAGGACAGGATTCCTTTGCTGACCCCTGGTATGCCATGAGGAAGAAATTCGATCTTGAGAATGACTTATAAACTAACCCAGAAGCTGGGTTAGTGCTGACAGCTCACACATGTGATCCTAGCTACTCAGGAGGCTGAGATCTGATATCAGATAGTGGTTTGAAGCCAGCCCAAGCAAGAAAGTCCATGAGAGTCTTATTTTTCAATTAGCCACCAGAAAGCTGGAAGTGGAGCTGTGGCTTGTGGTAGAATGCCAGCCTTGAATTCACAAGCTCGGGAACAACCCCTAGGCACTGAATTCAAGCCCCAAAATACACACACACACACACACACACACACACACACACACACACACACACACGAAAGCAAACACCTAACCCAGGGTTTTAGTAGATGACAGGATAAGCATTGTAGAAGGTCCTGGTTTCAGTTTGCATCAAACACAGAAATAAATTTATCTCCAGAAAAGAAAAATGCTCACCTAAGAACCTGTATTCAGGTTTTACCATCTTGTTTGAGCTTATGCTGGAGTCCAGTTCATAATTTCTGTTTTAATGAAAAAGATGGTTCTTTGTGACTACCTACTGTTTAGTAGTTAAGAAAAGAACACATTAAAAATTGTCCTCTTCTCTGGAAGCTATTGAATTCATGGCAAGCAGGCATGATGAGGAGGAGAAATTATGTACACAAAATATATCTGTGCAGTAAAAACATTAATTCAACACTGACTTAGTGAGCACCAGGCACTGTTCTAGACTCACCAAAGAGAAGAACAGGCACAGGCCTGGATTTTCTAGGGATGGAGGGTGACAGATAATCAGTGTGTAATTCCCAAGAGACAATAAGCACTACCTGTGAGCCAGGTTTTCTAGGAGCACAAAGGAGGAAGTACCTATATGTACAGCTTCACCAAGGAGATGAAACTGTCTAGCACTCACTACTGCCTTGTACTAGGCATTCTCAGATAACTCAGACCACCCAACCTATCCCTCACAAAAACAGTGGCTTTGTGTGCCTGTGTTTGTGTATGAGAGAGAGAGAGAAAGAGAGTGTGTGTGTGTGTGTGTGTGTGAGAGAGAGAGAGAGTATGTGTGTGTGTTCGGGGAGTGAACTCAGAGCTTGGGCATTGTCCTTGAGCTTTTTTGATCAAGCCTAGGACTGTTGGGGATTCACGCTGCCCTTCCCCCAGCCCTGGGGCAGTGTAAAAAGCTAGCCACTCCCATCTTCCGGCTTCAAGAGAAGTCCCTCCCCTGGGGGGGCGAACATGTGCGTGCCATCATGGCGGCGGAGCCCCCAGAGACCCAGCTCTTGGAGGGCTGTGGTCTCCACCCATAGAGGAAGTTTCATGACATCAACTGATGGGCAGCCCAGCTCAGCCAATCGCTAACTTCCAGCTAGTCACCCCAAGTCCCTCTCCTTCCCGCCTTCCGTCACCTAATAAGTCACTGTAAAAACTTCTTCTGCCCTCCCTCTGAACGAGTGAGACCAGTGGACCATCCAGACCGACTCCCCAAGGCCTTTTTCCTGCATCGGCTCCGGACACGTGAGGGGGGTTGGGGGGAGGCCTCGGCATTTCTCCTCACCTTAGCAAAGTCCACAAAGATACGCTTTACTCCTTCTGCCGGTGGGAGGGATAGGGCGAGTTTCTTTCATAGTTTGGGATTTGGGCATCTCCCTGGGAGAAGCGGGGAGAGGGGTCTAGAACCCCAACATAGAACTCCACAACTTAAGCCACAGCTCCACTTCCAGCTTTTTTGGTAGTTAATTGGAGATAAAAGTCTTGTGTTGGGAGGCGGGGAGGTGGGAGAAAAACGACGGAAGAAGTAAAAAGTTTGATAAGAAATGTACTCACTGCCTTAACTGTAACTGTAACTGTAACACCTCTGTACATAACTTTGAAAATAAAATAAATTTTTTTAAAGTCTCGGGCTGGGCATGTGGCTTAGTGGTAGAGTGCTTGCCTTGCATGCACAAAGCCCTGGGTTCGATTCCTCAGCACCACATAAACAGAAAAAGCAGAAAGTAGTGCTGTGGCACAAGAGGTAGAGTGCTAGCCTTGAGCAATAAGAAGCCAGGGACAGTGCTCAGGCCCTGAGTACAAGAGTCAGGAGTAGCAAAAAAAGAAAAAAAAATTCTTAAGGGCTTTCCTGCCTAGGCTGGCTTTGAACTGAAGTCCTCAGATCTCAGCATTCTGAGTAGACAGGATTACAAGTGGGAGCCACTAGTGCCCAGAAACTAGTGGCATTTAGAGTGAAGTCTTCCATTTGGTTCTATAAAAGCTTATAACCAAAGACTAGGGGTGGGTTTATGAGCAATGTGATCCTGGTTTGGTGTGCAATGTGATCCTGGTTGGATGTTTCCAATGAACCCTGTTGACAACTCTCAGGGTCAGGTTTATTTTCAGTCTTGTTGTATTCCCTTGCACTATCACATACTCAGGTCATGCAATAGCCTGGTCTAAATAGGAAGGCGCCACTGGGTTTTGGAAAGCACTGAAGACCTATTAGGAACCCATGGGGGAATAAATCAGTGAGCTGTCTCTGTGGCCTTTGCTCTTGGCATCTCAGCATCGCAGGCTCACAGAGCTATTCATGGTCAGCTCTGGCAATTGGGTCTGGAAAGCCTCAGGAGTCACCGGATTGATCTCTCAGAACTTCCATGGGAATAGCCAGAGAGGATCCTGATTTAGTAGTTTCTACTTGGATGAGGACACCAGGCCCTGGCCAACTATTCAGCATAGCAATGTCATAAAGCCAGGGAGGGCAGGTGCTCAGACATAGAGACAGCTACCGGGGGAGGGGAGTCTGCCCACAGTCCAGAGCCTCCAGGGCCCAAAGCAGCTGGCACCTTTTCATGGCAAGGCTCTTCACAAAAGCAGGTTGTTCAATCCATTTATGTCCCTGTCAGCCAGGCAAACTGAGCGGCTTTGGTCATTACGCAGCCTTGAGGGCCTTCTGTGGCTCAAGTATTCTCTTGGCTCAGAATTATCTAGCCTCAGTGCCCTTGGTTCTGTGGTCACAGGAGATTTATGTGTGCTTTATCACTTTTGGGAGCCCACCTAATGTGGGAATTCATTAGTAGGCCTGCACTATAGTGTGTGTGAGAAAAAGTTGGTTTTTCTTTGTGTGTGTGTGTCACTGTGAGGGTTTGAACTCACAGCTTGGACACTCTCTGGGTAGCTATTATTGCTCAAAGCTGGTGCTCTACCATTTGAACCACAGCTCCACTTCTGGAACTTGGTGGTTCGTTGGAGATAAGAGTCTCATGGACTTTCCTATCTGGGCTGGCTTTGGTCTGGGAATCTTCAGAGCTCAGCCTCCTGAGGAGCTAGGATTACAGGCTTGAGCCACCAGTACAGGCTTAGAAAAACTTTTGTAATGGAAACCTGATGACTTAGAACTTAACCAAGTATTACTTGTATATCTTTGGCAAGTGATTTTACCTCTGTGAAACTAAGTTTTCTTGAATATAGAAAGTAGAGAGAATAGCCTGGTAGTTAAGAGGATCTCTGTCTGAGGCTGGGCCTGGGAAAATATGTGAGACCCTATCCAAAAAATAACCAAAGGAAAAGGGGGCTGTGGGCATGGCTCAGAATGGTAGAGCACCAGCCTTGAGTGGAAAAGCCAAATGAGAGTGTGAAGCCCTGAGTTTAAACACCAGTACCAGCACAAAAAAGAAAAGTCAGGTGCCAGTGGCTCATTCTTGTCATCCTAGCTACTCAGGAGGATGAAATCTGAGATTGTGGTTCAAAGCCAGCCCAGGCAGGAAAATCTGTGAGACTCTGATCTCCACTTAATCACCCAAAAGCTGGAAGTGGAGGTGTGGTTTAAGTGGTAGAATACCAGCCACAAGAAAAAAGGCTAAGGGATAGTACCCAGGCTTTCAATTTAAGCTCAGGTACACACACACACACACACACACACACACACACACACACACACACACACACAGTCTCTCTCTCCCCCCCATCCCAGAAGAGCCAAGGCACATGCATGAAACATGACTGAAATCCAAGCAACTTCCTGAGAAATATATATATATGTATATAATTATAGGCAAAGCCCTGAGCATCAGGCCTGCTGGCATTTCCACACAGTCCAGGGCAATGGTGCCCTTCAGAGCCTGGGACAGGTGCTGTCACAGGTGACTGGCTAGGCCGATTTCCAGACAATGTTTTGGGGAGGGAACAGGATTGTGTTGGGTTTAGGATGAGACTTGGTGAAGCAGTAAAGACAACAATCAGTTGTGTGGTTGTTTTATTTATTTATTTATTTATTTATTTATTTATTTATTTATTTATTAAGAAGCAAAGAGAGAGGATTAGAATTACAAGACAATTTGGATTTTAAACAAATTTTTCTCCTAATACAGAAACAATTAAAGTCACTGTAAAAATCATACAACAAAAAAAAAGGAGTCAGTAGAGAAACACAAGCAATCCAGCAAAAGAATTGATAAGGAATGCATGACATCTAGGAAGAGAAGGCGGGAAGGAAGGTAGAAGAGATAGGGTTTTAAAATATGGGCAGAAGTAGACCCAAGCCTATCACCATGCACCAAGATCAACTCAAAATGGATCAAGGACCTCAACATCAGACCTGAATCCTTGAAACTACTGAAGGACAGAGTAGGAAAGACGCTAGAACTTATAGGCACAGGAAGGAACTTCCTGAATAGAGTCCCAGGGGTACAACAAATAGGGGAAAGACTCAACAAATGGGACTACTACAAATTAAAAAGTTTCTGCACAGCTAAGGACATAGCCACCAAAATAGAAAGACAGCCAACGATATGGGAAAGGATATTTACCAGCACAGCAACAGACAAAGGCCTGATATCGGTCATCTACAGAGAACTCAAAAAACTAAGCCCCTCCAAGCCCAATAAACCTATTAGGAAATGGGCAAAAGAGCTAAAGAGAGACTTCACAAGAGAAGATATAAAAATGGCAAAGAAACATATGAGGAAATGCTCAACATCCCTGCTAGTAAAGGAAATGCAAATAAAAACAACCCTGAGATACCACCTCACCCCAGTTAGAATGGCCTATACTCTGAACTCAGGAAACAACAAATGCTGGAGGGGCTGTGGGGAAAGAGGAACCCTTCTCCATTGTTGGTGGGAGTGCAAATTAGTACAACCACTTTGGAGAACAGTATGGAGGTTTCTCAAAAAGCTCAATATAGACCTACCCTATGACCCAGCCATACCACTCCTAGGCATCTATCCTAAACAGCAAAATCCAAGATATCAAAAAGGCATTTGTACTTCCATGTTTATCGTGGCACAATTCACAATAGCCAAAATATGGAAACAACCCAGATGCCCCTCCACAGACGAATGGATCCAAAAAATATGGTACTTATACACAATGGAATACTACATAGCGATTAGGAATGGTGAAATATTGTTATTCGCAGGGAAATGGTCAGAACTTGAACAAATAATGTTGAGTGAGACAAGCCTAGAACACAGAAAACAAAGGGGCATGATCTCCCTGATATATGACTGTTAACAAAGGGAGACGGAGAGACAGTAGAGACCAAGTCTCTGAATACTGTATATGTTCTTGATACATTGTATATTGCATATATGTCAACCTGACCTAGACAAGGGATAGAAAAACAGGTCGTAAGATATCACAAGAAATGTACACACTGCCCTACTATGTAACTGCACCCTCTTTGCACAACACCTTGTAAAAAAATGTATGTCCAACTAATAAAAAAATAAATAAATAAAATAAAATATGGGCAGGGCTGGGAATATGGCCTAGTAGCAAGAGTGCTTGCTTCGTATACATGAAGCCCTAGGTTCAATTCCCCAGCACCACATATATAGAAAACAGCCAGAAGTGGCGCTGTGGCTCAAGTGACAGAGTGCTAGCCTTGAGCAAAAAAAAAAAAAAAAAAAAAAAAAAAAAGCCAGGGAGGGCTGGGGATATGGCCTAGTGGCAAGAATGCCTGCTTCATATACATGGGGCCCTGGGTTCGATTCCCCAGCACCACATATACAGAAAATGGCCAGAAGGGGCACTGTGGCTCAGGTGGCAAAGTGCTAGCCTTGAGCGGGAAGAAGCCAGGGACAGTGCTCAGGCCCTGAGTCCAAGGCCCAGGACTGGCCAAAAAAAAAAAAGAAAAAAAAAAAGCCAGGGACAGTGTTCAGGCCCTGAGTTCAAGGCCCAGGACTGGCAAAATAAATAAATAAACAAATAAAAATATGGGCAGGGAGCTAGGGATTGGTGGTTCCTGCCTGTAATCCTAGCTTCTCAGCAGGCTGAGATCTGAGAATCACGGTTCAAATCCAGCCTGGGCAGGAAAGTCCATGATACTCTTCTCTCCAATTAACCACAAGATAACTTAAAGTGGCACTGTGGCTTAAGTGGCAGAGAGCTGGCCTTGAGCAAAAGAGCTCTGGGACAGTGCCCAGGCCCTGAGTTCAAGCTCCATGACTGACAAAAAAATAAAAATATATGCAGGTAGTTAAAATAGCTACTGTGGGCTATACAGCAGAATAAATTACTCGTCTTGTATACATGAAGCCCTGGGTTCGATTCCACAGCACCACTCTAACCCAAGGCTAGAGTGCTAGCCTTGAGCAAAAAGAAGCTGGGGCCCTGAGTTCGAGCCCCAAGACTGGCAAAAAGAAAAACACAAATAATAAATTCAAATTTTTCTTTATGACTTAACAATAGCATATGTAAAAGGTCATTTATTTCAAGGCTCCAGGGCTATGTTGTGGAAATCTTCAGGAGAAGTGCATTGATTTCAGGACAGATGTGAAGCCAGAAACCAACTGTTCCTGCTTCATCTCAGTGACGTTTCCCCAGGAATTCCTTCTCTCTGTGGGCTGGCAGGGAATAAGGCCACTCCACATTTCCCCCAGAATGTGCTAGCATGACACTCATCAAACTAAAATGTTCCCAAATTCCCAGAAGAAATAATCTAATTATATTTGCATTCTAACCAACTACTAGCAGTGAGCAGGATCAAAAAGTAGAAACAAGGGGCTGGGGATATAGCCTAGTGGCAAGAGTGCCTGCCTCGGATACACGAGGCCCTAGGTTCGATTCCCCAGCACCACATATACAGAAAACGGCCAGAAGTGGCGCTGTGACTCAAGTGGCAGAGTGCTAGCCTTGAGCGGGAAGAAGCCAGGGACAGTGCTCAGGCCCTGAGTCCAAGGCCCAGGACTGGCCAAAAAAAAAAAAGTAGAAACAAGTAACTGGAGCCTCACAAACCTGGGTGGAAAGGAAAACAATTGTGAGGGAGATTAGAAGCAATTCCAGTAGTAGTTTTGCTAAGGGAGTGTGTGTGTATGTGTGTGTGTGTGTGTGTGTGTGTGTGTGTGTGTGTGTGTATGTGTTATGCTGGTACTGGAGCTTGAACTCAGAGCCTGAGTACTGGCCCTGACCATTTTTTTGCTCAAGGACGGCACTGTACCACTTAAACTCCATTTCTGACTTTTGGTGGTTAATTATTGCTGAGTCTCACCAAACTTTCCAGTTTGGGCTGGCTTCAAACCTCGATGTTCTGACCTCAGCCTCCTGAGTAACTGGGATTATAGGCATGAGCCACCACTATCAGCTAACACTAAAGATTTAAAGGTAAAAATAAATCATAATCACATAGCTGTAGGTTGCTAGAAAAGGAGGAACATTTGTACAATCTCCAAATAATTTTAATAATGAACTTTAGTGCTACTTTTATACATAAGCCATAATCACCCTGGTATTCTACCGCTTAAACCACACCTCCACTTCTAGCTTTTAGGTGATTAAAGACATCCAAAGCTGTTTTGTAGATCATGATTGTGCCCAGGCTGGAGTTCTAGCCCCAGGACTGGTATATACACACACACACACACACACACACACACACACACACACACACACCACTGCACATATAAAATGTAATGCAGAAGTTGCCCATAATTCACCTTACCATGGGGGTAGCAGATGGCTGTATTGTAGATCCTTCATTTCTCCTCCTCAGCTCTCACACAGAATTTAACACATAGAATATTTTCAGTATACAATCAGTGATTGAGAGCTGTCCCTCCCATGCTCCCTGACTTTTGTATTTTTAGTACTTTCTCTATGGGATGTGAGGTAGAAGCACCGACCCGCTCCCCCCCCCCCCCCCGCTCCCCGGCCCCCAGCAGCCCACAGCTCACACCTGCTAGGCTCACAATGCTGTGTGGTACATGCAGTGCTTAGAGTCTTGTGTCATCATCACAGCCCCGCTCCACGATCCTTCTCGGAAACAAGTGCATAACTACCTTCCATTCTACATAAAGGGGTGCAGAGTCCAGACATTTGAGAGATGTTCTTCCAGAGCGTGTGTGTGTGTGTGTGTGTGTGTGTGTGAGAGAGAGAGAGAGAAAGAGAGAGGGAGAGAGAGAGAGAGAGAGAGAGAGAGAGAGAGAGAGAGAGAGAGAGAGAGAGCGAGAATATGTTGGTCCTGGGGCTTGAACTCAGGATCTGGGCACTGTCCCTAAGGTTTTTTTTTGCTTAGGGTTAGTGATTTACTACTTGAGCTATAGCTCCACTTCTATTTTTTAAATTTTCTTTGGAGATTAAATTTTAATTGGAGAGAAGAGTCTAAGTGCCTTTCCTGTCCAGGCTTGCTTCAAGTTGTGATCCTCAGATCTCAGCCTCCTGAGTAGCTAAGATCACAGCTGTGAGCCACCAGTGCCCAGCTCAGAATGAAGATGGTCTGGACATGGAGAACAGAACAAGTCCCTCAAGGGGCTGGGGATATGGCCTTGTGGCAAGAGTGCTTGCCTTGTACACATGAAGCCCTGGGTTCAATTCCCCAGCACCACATATACAGAAAACGGCCAGAAGTGGCGCTGTGGCTCAAGTGGCAGAGTGCTAGCCTTGAGCAAAAGAAGCCAGGGACAGTGCTCAGACCCAAGTCCAAGCCCCAGGACTGGCAAAAAAAAAAAAAAAAAAATGAACAAGTCCCTCCTTGCACTTGGTGAGGATTGGAGGATAAACTGTGATGCTCTCACATCTGCCTCATTGGTTATTCCTGTGTCCTGCTCTTCCTAGCACCTTGTATGAATTAAACCTTTTCATTATTCATTTAAGTGGAGCCGCATATATAAAGAAGATTTAAGTGGCCCTGTAAGGCCTCTCCTAACCCCAAATGGCCCAGTTAAGAATTTCCTCTCCAAATGCAGCCAGCTTCACTACACAGATGGAAGTGCTGGGGTGGACAATAACGCTCTTCAAAGCCACTGCTGCATTGCTCACATTCCTTTCATTGTTCAAACAAAATGGCTTGATAAGCCCACGAAATGATTTGGAATTCTCCCAGGTCTTATGAGCCCATTGTTTGCCCTTCGTTTTGTTGTTTGTTTCTAATTGGCATTCTACAGTTACATGGAACCCAGTGAGAAAGTCTGGAAACTTCCTAGCAGGGATGGAATTTTCCTGTGGTACAGCCGAATCGTAATAATTCAGAGAGGAATCTCAATCCTGCCCATGTCACTGTGCAATAATTGTTACTATTGTGAGGAGATGTTACTGCAAATAATAATAATGGTTGAAATTATATACTTCTTACTGGTTACCTTTGCTGGAAGATGGCTACTTGGGGTTGCACACAGACTCCAATTCATGTTAAATATAGATGATCTATAACAAAACAATGGACCCCAAGGTTCTTCCCTCGCTTTGAATTTGAATACTTCAATTGTGTTCTTCCTCCTTGGCCTGTGTTAATTCAATTATGACTACCTTTACAGAGCAGAGACACAAGGTGGCCATGTTGGAAAGTGCAGGTGGAGGATGAAGTAGAGAGATTTCAGGAACATCAAATTTCCTCTTTCTTTCAAATATAATTGTTCCTGGCTTTCACTCAGCCTAGTTTCTATGTTTAGAATCACACTTATGGAAATATATTTTATACATTGTTAAAAATGATGTATATACGCAATGCAAAATAGCCATGGAGGTCTAAAACATCTACAAAGTCCTGAAAAAAAAAAGGAGGAAGTAAACATATAAAACCCTATTTGAAGCTGGGCAGTGGTGGCTCATACCTGTAATCCTAGCTACTCGGGAGGCTGAAACCTGAGGATCGCAGTTCAAAGCCAGCCATGGCAGGAAAGTTTGTAAGACTCTTATCTCCAACAAACTACTCAGAAAAAGCCAGAAGTGGTGCTGTGGTTCAAGTGGTAGAGCGCTAGCCTTGAGCAAAGAAGGATCTCAGGGACAGCACTCAGGCCCTAAGTTTAAGCCCCAGGACTGACAAAAAATAAAAATATAAAATAAAACCCTATTGAAAAGTTCATCCAGCGCAGCCTTGTGTTAATAACGGGACCTTTTTTTGTCAAACATCCTGAAAGCCAAAATCATATTTCTATGTTTCAGTTTTGCTTTTATCACCAGCTATTAGGTTTTGGTTTTTGTAATTGTGGTTTCCTTGCGCTTGCTCGGGAAAGCTGTGCCACTTGAGTGGCACCTCCTGTCCTTTTGGTTTAGTTATTATTCAGATAAAGTCTCCTAATGCCCTGGGTGACCTGGACAACGAGCCTCCTACTTATATTTTCTGCATAGCTGAGACTACAGATGTGTGCCACTATGCTTAGCTTTTCATGTGATCTCAAAAACTTTCTATTCTAGTTGCCTTTGAACTGTGATCCTCCAAAAATCTGCCTCCTGAACAGGTCTGTTTCATATTGTCATTCAGAGTCCTAAGAGGGGAGCCTCTACCACAGTACATTCCACATATGGCTTCTGAAATCATGCAGCTTGCACATGGAAAAGAGAGGGAGAAGAGAGAGACAGAGACAAAGAGATAGGGGTAACCATCTTAGTCAAGAAACAACCCATGGCTTCAGCTCCTGTGGCTTCAGCTCCTATGGGCTGGACACAAGGGAGGGCTGGGCCTGGTCCTGTGGATGGATGGAGGTCTCCAGGCTTCCAGCTGCAAGCCTATGCTAAGGAAAGGCAGGCAGCCATCTTGGCTCCAGCAAAGCCCAAGAGTAGAAATTAAACACATGGGTAGGGCAATGAGCAGGCTGGCCTGCCTAACCATGAATTGGAGCTTAGTGACAGATGAGAACAGCTGAGCAAGGACAGACCACCAGATAATGAGAGACTCATGACCCCATTATTAAGAATTTCACTTTAAGAGACAGCTAGCAGTAGATCAGTCTTCTAAGAAGGATTGATAA
Organism: Perognathus longimembris pacificus; assembly: GCF_023159225.1. Taxonomy (NCBI): domain Eukaryota; kingdom Metazoa; phylum Chordata; class Mammalia; order Rodentia; family Heteromyidae; genus Perognathus; species Perognathus longimembris. Next base: position 56,509,988 of record NC_063161.1, on the reverse strand, counting down.
ACAGTGATTGTTTAAAGTAAATGCTGTCATTAAAAAACACTGTGTATTTCATTCTAAAATGACTCTGAGTTTCATTCAGTCATACTTTCTTGATATGAAAAAACATCATACACACAAAAACAAAACCTTTTATACCCCTCGCTAATCCCCATTTTGATCAGTGTGGGCTCTGTTGCTTCCATTGCTCCCCTGGGCTGGGCAATCTGCTACTGTGTTTATTCTCTAGTCTGCTTTAATCCCTGCCTCTATGGTGTCTGCTTCTTCTCCTTCCTTTCGGTCCAGAATCTTTATTTCTGAAAACCATCCTCAGCCAATGAGTGTTAAGATTGTATTCAGAGGGCTGGGAATATGGCCTAGTGGCAAGAGTGCTTGCCTCCTACACATGAAGCTCTCAGTTCGATTCCCCAGCACCACATATATGGAAAACGGCCAGAAGGGGCGCTGTGGCTCAGGTGGCAGAGTGCTAGCCTTGAGTGGGAAGAAGCCAGGGAGGGTGCTCAGGCCCTGAGTCCAAGGCCCAGGACTGGCCAAAAAAAAAAGATTGTATTCAGAGAAATTCAAAGAATTACATCTCAATGCCTTTTCAGCTCATATATGCGGTGCAGTGAAAATGGCATCAATTTCTCCCAATTTATATAGTGTTGTAATAAGCTTGAAATGAATCTTAACCACCCAGTGTTCAATTTTTGACATTTTAACAGCTTTATTAACATTTCAAAAAGAGGATGTTTCTTCTAAATATGTTAATACGAAAAAAATTGTTACCTATGTGATGATTTCTTACATCTCCCACAACAACTTTCATTATTTTGGGTAAATTATAAACAAAACACATCTTTGACTTTATAGAAGACAACAGGAAAAGGAAATTTGCAGAATGGAATTTTCCTTTATAGAAATTCATATCTAGCTGGGTTGTAATGGTTCACGCCTGTAATTCTAGCTATTCAGGAGGGTGAGATCTGAGAATTGAGGTTCAAAGCCAGAACAGGAAAATCATGAGGCATATATCTCCAATTAATCACCACAAAAACTGAAAGTGGAGCTATGTTTCAAGTGGAGCTGTGATTTAACTGGTAAAGTGCTAGCTTTGAACACAAAAAGCTTAGGGACAATGCCCAGGCCCTGAGTTCAAGCCCCAAGACCAGTACACAAAAGGAAGGGAGGGAGGGAGGGAGGGAGGGAAGGAGGGAAGGAGGGAGGGAGGGAGGAAGGAAGGAAGGAAGGAAGGAAGGAAGGAAGGAAGGAAGGAAGGAAGGAAGGAAGGAAGGAAGGAAGAAAAAGTGAGAAAGCCATATCAATAGCTAACTTATTGATGCTTATATTTACTCAATAATAGAAATGTACGCTCCTAGAATCAATTGTTTTAACATTGTCTTGATCTAGACTATCACTGCTGTTAGGGTGCCATCTAGTGGCTTATGTGATAATATTTCCTATTCTTTTTTTTTTTTTTTTTTTTTTTTTTGGCCAGTCCTGGGCCTTGGACTCAGGGCCTGAGCACTGTCCCTGGCTTCTTTTTGCTCAAGGCTAGCACTCTACCACTTGAGCCACAGCGCCACTTCTGGCCGTTTTCTATATAATTATTGAAGTAGAAGAGGTTTAAGTCAGGGTTCAAAATACATGCTGGTAGAAGGCAGGACAACGGGTACCACCACAGGGGAAGTAATTATATGAGAGAATGAAGATCCAAAGTCTCTATAGTATAATAAAAGTCTTCAAACAAAAACTGACATATGAAAAGGTCATACATAAATTGTAGTATGATGCAGTGAGACTCACTCTTTGCTACAAGGCAGAGATAAGATGATAGTGTAGACTAGGTACCAGTGGCTCATATTTGTAATCCTAGCTGCTCAGATCTAAGGATCATGGTTCAAAGCCAGTGCAGGCAGACTTTTATCTCCAATTAACCAGCAAAAAGCCGGAAGTAGAGAGCAGGGACAGTGCCAAGGCCCTGAGTTCAAGCCCTCGCACAGTATAAATGGTCACCAGCACTCATCAAGTTCTTAATATGCACTAAGTGCTTTCTTTTCAGAATCTCATTCAATCTTCTCAACGTGACAAAGTTCAGTCAAAGTTTGCTCATAAATGTAACCCCAAGTACCCTAGAACCATGATGCCCAGCCAAGAGCAGGGCAGCCCTGCAGTCTCTCCTAGTCTCCATAATCCATGGGGAAGAGAAACATAAACAGTAGTTAACTCAGAATAGAATGTTACTCAGATTATATGGTAGCTGGCTTGATATTAGTGCAGACAATCATTGTGCCTTAAATTCAAGGTAGTTCAGGTTTTGTCAGGGCTCTTGAGAAAGTAATCATCACCACAGAGGCGTACATCTACTCCTTTAGGCTTCTTCAAAATGACTTACATTATGGTCTTTATTCAGAATTTTTCACAGGCCCAGGACCATCACCAGGAGTCAGGTCAGTGACTTACTGTAAGTTAAGGCTCCTCTTAATTCTCTTTTTTAAAAAAATTGTAAGGGAGCAGCTGGGCACTAGTGGTTCCTAGCTATAATTCTAGCTACTCAAGAAGCTGAGGTCTGAGGATCGAAGTTCAAGGTCAGCCTTGGCAGGAAAGTCTGTGAGATTCTTATCTCCACTAAACCACCAAAAAAGCCAGAAGTAGAGCTCAAGCAGTAGAGCACTAACCTTGCTCACAGAAGGTCAGGGACAATTCCAAGGCCCAGAGTTCAAGCTAGAGGACTGGAACAGGGGAAAAAAAATCTAAATAGACCACAACCAATGAAGGCTGTGATTTCAAGGCTAAATTTAAATTCAGTGATTACATAAATTTTACAAAACTCTTATTCGTATTTACTGCATGGTAATTAGACACAATGCTAAGCAACCAGTGTGACAGATTATAAATAACTTAGAGTACTTCCACACCATTCAACCAAGCTTGTGAGGATTTGTGAAATCTTTGAAAGCTCCCTGGTTTCATTGCTCAAGGGCATTGTTCAGGTGCCCTATGTTATCCCCAATTTTGTACACGTGGTTGTTCAAGTCTCCTAGGAAAAGCAGGCTCTAATCTGTAGGCTAGAAATAAATCAGAATCAAGTCCTGGGGCTTGAACTCAGGACCTATGCATTGTTTCTGAGCTTTTTCACTCAAGGTTGGCACTCTACCCACTTGAGGCACAGCTCTACTTCCAGCTTTTCACTGGTCAGTTGAAGATGAGAACCTCATGGACTTACCTGTTTGGGCTGGCTTCAAATCCAGCTCCACAGATCTCAGCCTCTTGAGCAGCTAGGATGACGAGGGAGCCACCAGTGCCATTCTACAACTTCATCCTTTAATCACCTCAGGTCTGTGTACCATGCACCCTGTCTTCCATGCACATCCCAACACTGCAGAGCCCCTCACCCCCCACCCCAAACACCTGGAAGTCTCCAAAGGCTGTGTTATGCTCTTCACAGCCACGCTCTGCCGTCAGGCACACCTTGCTCTTTGTGTTTGTTTGTTAGTCTGTGGAAGTTTGTTGTGGTTGTTGAAGCAATGTCTTGCTGTGTGGTGCAAGTTGGCCTTGAACTCATAAGCACTGAGCCTTCCTTGTGCCCCAGGTACGATTCTTGCACTGCCTCACTATATTCAGCCTCTATTATGAGTCCATTTTTTTTTTCCACATGGAGAATTTCTAGCAGACCTCCCAAACCAGGAAGCTGGGAACCCAGGCCTGAGCCACTTGCTCACTGAGCCTGCCCAAGGTTTTAGTTTACAGTCAAGAAACACCAATGATAAAAAAGAGCCACTAGATGGCCCTAAAGCCCACCTTTCCCAACACACACACACACACACACACACACACACACACACACACACACACACACAGAGTGAGCAAGAGAGAGAGAGAGAGACAGAGAGAGACAGAGAGACAGAGAGACAGAGACAGAGAGAGAGAGAGAGAGAGAGAGAGAGAGAGAGGCAGACGAGAAGGAGAAGAAGAAAAATTAGTTGTTTGGCCATGAATAAAAAACAGAACAAAAGAATTCATATAAAGACATAAGCTCTATCTTATGCTAAGTTCCTTAAGAGAAGCCAGTTCTATTCCTTATAGCATAGTAGCATTTTTCTTTTTGAACACACCTAGGTACCTATTATGATCTTTTTAACCTCTGATTTTTGCAGGGGATAATGTGCAAATGGTTTGTGTTCCAGGGTTCACTGGATTATTGGAGCTAAGCAGGAATCCCACGGAAGAGAAATGCAATTTATCATAAGAAATAAACAAGCAGGTGGGCACTGGTGGTTCACGCCTATAATCCTAGCTACTCGGGAGGCTGAGAGCTGAGGATCAAGATTTGAAGCTAGCCTAAGCAGAAAATTCCTTGAGACTCTCATCTCCAATTAACCAGCAAAAATCCAAAAGAGGAGCTGCGGCTCAAGTGTTGCACAAGCATTTGATGCTAGAAACCATATGGGAAATGGGCAGGCAAGATTTAACAACAGAAAGTCTCTGGGTAAATTGGCTCAGAGGCTTGGTGATGTTGAGGGAAATGAACTCTGCCACAGGCAAAGGAGAAGGCAGGGAAGGAGAGACAGAGTTGTAAGAACGACTTTCTCCCAGCACAGGTGCAACCCGAGGCAGCCAGCTGTACATCCTTGGATAAAGCCAGTAAGGTCAGGATTGAGCATTTCTTCATCAGTCATTGCTCCAGATCCTTGAACCTGCAAATGCCTAAATTTCTCTTACATACTGAAGCCCTGTTTCGTGCCAGGCTCATAAGGGGAGATTTCTTCCACCCTTTTCTGGTCTTGGTTGCTTACCCCTTTTCTTATTAAGATGAATTCTATGTCCCAGAAGAACATTTGTAATCTGTAATCATTATCCAGGAAAAAATGTCTGTGTTCTGTTGACTCGCAAAGTTTGTTTTTCTTATAATACATTTGTGAATAGTTAAACTTAGAGCTCAAGTCTGCACCCTCAAGATGACTGAAGATGGACTGAAATGCTGTCTTCCCATGGCTGCCTCTATCCTGTGCCTCCTTGACTGGCCAAGATGGCAGCTGCCTATAATCCAAGCCATACAGGAGGCCTTACAGAGGCAGATGATAGTCATGGACCAGCCTGGGGGGCGGGGCAGGGATGGAATATCCTATTCAAAACATAACTAAAGCAAAAAGAGCTGAGCCTGGGGCTCGAGTGGTTGGGCACTTGCTTAGAAAGTGTGAGGTCCCAAGTACAAGTCTGAGAATCAAAATTAAAAGTCCTCAAAAACCAGTAAATGGCTGGGCACCAGTGCCATTGCTTGTGCCTCTAGCTACTCAGGAGGCTGAAGACTGAGGATAATGATTCAGTGATTGATCAGCCTGTTGTGCCAAGTCGCGAAACCACCACCAAGAAGACCACCGAGACCCAGACATTCCGAAATGCAAAAGCAAGGCAAGGCTTTATTTAAGCGAGCTGCAACTCGGGCCTCGTCCTACCCACCCACACAGCAGAGGTTAGGAGGGAGCCCCGAGCTGTGATTACACAGGGCTTATAAAGGCAAAGAACAAGGTTACAAGAATCAGGTGTTCAAGCAAGCAAGATTAGGACACAGGTACAAATCTGATTGGCTCAGGGTTCGATTCTAAAATGGGGTTCACGTGGTAAAATGGGGCCTGACTTCAAAGTCTGGCACTTCACAGCCAAGGCAGGAAAGTCTGTGAGACTCTTATTTCTAATTAACCAACTAAAAGCTGGAAGTGGAGGCATGAAAACAGCTATGAATGAAAAAGCTATGGCTTAAGTGATAAAGCAACAGCCTTAAACAGAAAAGCTAAGGGGCAGTGCCTAAGCCCTGAGGTTCAAGTCCCAGGACTGGCACAAAAGGAAGGAAGGGAGGGAGGGAGGGAGGTAGGGAGGGAGGGAGAGAGAGAGAGAGAGAGGAGGGAGAGAGGGAGGGAGGAAGAATGAACAAACGAGAGGGGTGGGGGGGAGAGAGAGAGAAGAAAGTGGGCCTTTGGATTTTTATAAAATTTTCCCTATGGGGCTGGGAATGTGGCCTAGGGAGAGAGTGGCATGCCTAGCATGCATGAAGCCCTGGGTTTGATTCCTCAGCACCACACAAACAGAAAAAGCCAGAAGTGGCCCTGTGGCTCAAGTGGCAGAGTGCTAGCCTTGAGCAAAAAGAAACCAGGGACAGTGCTCAAGCCTGAGTTCAAGCCCCGGGACTGGCAAAAAAAAAAAAAAAAATCCCTATGCCCTTACACCATCTCTTCCCTTCAATTATCCAGCTAAGTCCTCTCTTCATGGCTGTGTGTGTCAGTCATCCTGCCAAAGCTTCCAGCAGCTTCTTTCCCCATGGCAAATGCTTGTGGGGCAGCACCAAGCTCTGCACCTGATTTGTTAGCTGATGGAAGGGAAGCATGGAAAACTTAGATTGCAAATCAATTTTTTCTTTAGAGGACAGCTTGTGGTTCCCCCTTCCTGGTAATTGGATGTGATCCTGTTGATTTGGAAAAAAAAAAAAAAACTCTCACAAGAGCATCCAACAAAAAAGAGCAAATATAGCTCAGCACTGGTGGCTCGTGCCTGTCATTCTAGTAATTCAGGAGGCTGAGATGTGGGGATCATGATTTGAAGCCAGCCCGGGTAGGAAAGTCCATGAGACTTGAATTTACCACCAAAAAGCTAGAAGTGGCACTTTGTCTCAAGTGATAGAACACTAGCTAAGACAGAGTGCCTAGATCCTGAGTTCAAGCCTCAGGAAGAGAAGGGGGGAGGAGGAGGGGAAGGAGGGAGGGGGAAATAAAGAGGGAGGGAGGGGGACGCAGGGAAAGAGAGAATATTGTGGAAAGATGATGAAGGACAATGAAGGAAGGGCTGACATTGATCAAGATGGATTGTAGTCATAACCTGACTTGTGGAATTGAAACCCCTTTGTACAACGACTTAAATACAAATAATTTCAAAGAATGTTATGGAAGTTCCTATTGATTTAAATATTTCAAAATATCTTCCATAAAGTTGGTAAGGTTTTTTTTTTTTAATTACAATGACCTATTTTGAGTGTGCTTCAACTGGACTCTATTCTGGAAAATCAATTTTTATTCATTACCAGATATTCACATTCATATATCATAAAAGCTTTGGACATTGATTTACTCATTTTGTTTGATAATAAAAAAAATAAAGTAACAAAATAAAACCAGCATGGCCTTAGAAAAATGTTCTATTAATAATTCAGTTTGGGGGATTTTTTTGTTTGTTTGTTTTTTTGCCAGTCCTGAGGCTTGTGCTCACTGTCCCTGGCTTCTATTTGCTCAAGGCTAGCACTCTACCATTTGAGCCACAACACCACTTCTGGCTGTATTTTTATATATGTGGTGCTGAGAAATTGAACCCAGGGCTTCATGTATTCGAGGCAAGCACTGTACCACTAGGCCATATTCTCAGCCCAATAATTGAGTTTTATTGGGGGTTGGTGACTCGTGCCTCCTAGCTTGAGAGTGTGAGATAGGAGGATCACCATCTGAAGACAGCTCAGGCAGAAAGGTCCCTGAGACGATTATCCCCAACTAATCACCAGAAAGCCAGAAGTGGAGATGAGGCTCAGCGGTAGAGTGCCAGCCTTAAACGAAAAAGCCAAGCTTGAAGTTTTGAAATTAAGCCCCAATAGTGGCACACACACACACACACACACACACACACACACACACACACACACACACGTCAGCTTTGTAAACAAATGCCATCTGAACATAACAGAATATTTATTAAGGTAATGGGATGGGGAGTTAGTTCAGTCCTCAAGGACCGCCCCACCAGGCTTTGAAGGAAAACCTTAAGTTGGGTGTTGCCTTACAACAGTGCATTTCACCTAACAAAAATGAAGAAAATACAGAACATTCTTGGTCCTCATTCTGCAGAACATGGTGTATACTTGTGAATGAAAACTTCAACAGAATAGTACCTTTTTCTCATTAATAAACACTTACAAAGTTGATGGATGTATGAGACTCACAATTGTTAATTTCTAAGACCTTGCACTACAGTGAGCTGCAGGGTGAGTGGCTGTGGCTGACTTGGTGCATTTACACCAAAACCCAAGCATGCAAGAGTCCTGTACTTGCTCTCATGTTCTGCTCTCACTTTTTCTTCCTTCCTTCCTTCCTTCCTTCCCTCCCTCCCTCCCTTCCTTCTTTCCTTCCCTCCCTTCTTTCTTTCCTTCCTTCCCTCCCTCCCTCCCTCCCTCCCTCCCTCTCCTTCCCAGACAGTTTTCTGAGACAAATGGACTCTCTGAAACAATGTTTCTTGAATGTTACCACCACCACAGTAATCACCATGTACTCTTCTACACATTCTCCCTCCACCAGGCCTCACTTCTTTGCAGTGATCTCACTCAGAACATAAGCTATACAGCTAACATTATTTCTGTCAAGAGCCCTAGTGGAAGTGGCTTGTGATTTTAAACTCTGATGAAGTATATTGATTTTATCCAGACACATTAGGCCTCCCAATGCATTGGGTCTAGTATGTTCTGGGCTATAATGACACCTCCAGATTGGCTTTTTTATTTCTTTTTGCATTGCTGCTAAGGCATCTCCACAAACTAGCTCCACATATTTGTCTCCAACAACAATGACAATATTCATTTGTTCATTTTTCTTGGAAGGAGCAGCATTCTGCACCGACTTTTCTTGGTGGTCACCATTTGTAGGCAGTCGGACCACTTAAGTTTTGATAACCCTCCAGCATGCATGGTGCCAGTGACAAGATTATTTTATACCTAGTATTTTTTACTTATATCCTTCTTGATCAAAATTGCCAGAATATTCAGTCTTTTCAAATAACCTTTTTGGTGTTGGTCATCTCTATAGATTCTTAATTTAATTAACTTATCAATTTATTAATATTACTTCTTATTATTATTTTCCTATCATATTGAGTATCATTTTAAGATTTTTCCCTAGATACTTGAGTTTTAAGCCTAAAGGTAATTCATTCTCAATTATAGATATTTTTATTTTATTTTTTATTGTTATTGTAAAAGTGAAACACAGAAGAGTTATAGTTGCATAAGACAGATAATGAGTATATTTCCTTTTGAACAATGTCATCCCATCCCTCATGCTATCATAGGTACCTTAATGTATATATTAATACCCACATACTGCTTTAGATGTAGTCCATACATTTTCACACCTGTTTCTGAGCAGCAAGCAAGTCCTCTGATCCAGGGACGTGTGTGTGTGTGTGTGTGTGTGTGTGTGTGTGTGTGTGTGTGTGTGTAAATGTTAGCAAGGAGGGAAATCTGACTTGACCCTAGGCAGGGGAATAATATGAGTCAGAATAGGCAGGACCAGGGAGACTATGGTAGAAACTTTTTAGTTATTATTCTGAGTAAGATGGGAAGACAGAATGATTTTGAGCAAATAAAAGACATCATCTGACTTGCTTTAATGAGATCATTAGATGACTCAGTCACATACACAAATGTTATACTGAAGACTAATAAAGACCCAGGCACTGGTGGCTCATGCTGTAATCCTAGCTACTCAGGAGGTTGAGATATTAGAACTGTGGTTCAAAGCCAGCTCAGGCAGAAAAGCCTACAAGACTTTCCTCCAATTAAGCATCAAAAATTTTGGAAGCAGAGTTGTAGCTCAAGTGGTAGAGTGCTAGCCTTGAGCAAGAAAGCACAATGAGAGTATCCAGGCCCTGGGTTCAAGATCCAGAACCAGAGCCCCCCCCCCAAAGAAAAAAGACTAAAAAAAATAAGAGAGACAGGTGAGAGAGAGGAAGATGGCATCATCACAATAGGGAAGCACCCCAACTCGCTCCAACCAAATAGTGAGCTGGGAACTCCAGCACCCAACACCCCATCAAGAATCCAGCAAACCCAACAACCAGAAGCAACAGAGAAACACAGGAAATAAAAAAGAACAAAAAAAGAAGAGCCTATAACCTGCACGGAGCCAGAAAATCTCCAAGGTTACTCCCCCCACCCCCCCTCCCCCGCCAACCCCGGCCCGAACAGGGCCAGACTGGGAAAGGGGACCTGGCACCGGTAAACGGGACCACAGACCATCAGCGACCAGAGAAGCAACAGCCGAAAAGTCACGCCAGGAGTGCAGAGTCCAGATAGCAGGAGCTCCACGGGCCCCAGACAGAGTGCAGACCAACCAAGACAGACGGCAACACCGGACCGGACAGCCGGGAACAGACAACAACAGCAGGGGAACCAGGCGGCGCAAACAGGGAGAGCCGGATGGGGAGAGCCAGACCGCCTCCACCAAAACGACTGATTGCCACACCCCAGCACCCCAGCCCCAAAAAGCCCACAGCAGCGCGGTACACACACACAATCCAGGACCAGTAAGTTTCCCATTGCCCTTGCCCCCCCGCAACTGGAGACCAGCTCTAGCAGAGACCCAAACCCTACAAAGAAGCTAAAGCTCCCTCCCTCCCCCTCCCTACCCCGAGGGAACAAAGGAGCCTCATATCTGGCTGCTCTAGGACCCTCCAGCCTCTGGGAGGACACGGGAGCTAGCAGAGGCAGAGCAGCACCCAAAAAAGTGACTGGGAAACACCTTAGACAGGCGCCCCCCAAAACCCTAGCTGGGAGCCTGAACCTAGCCACACCAGCCCTGACCCCCTCCCCCAGCAGGGGCCTTGGAACGCCACCTGAGGTGCCCTGGTCCACGCAGACTTTTTGAACAACAGTCACAGGCTTGCTGATGTGCAATACCAGCCCAGCAGTGACACCTGGGCCCAAACGCATGCCCCTCTCACAGCGGAGGTGCAGAGTCTGTGGGCACCAACCCACACCCAGACACTTGAACCTGCTGGGGTCCACGCATACCGCTCCCCACAGCAGACTCGAAAGAGGGCACAAGCACCCTCCAACAACTCGAGGCAGCACACCCCCAAAGGAAGCACTAGAGTGCACATACACGTGTGCTAGCCCTCCAGCAGGAAGATCTACTGCCCAACCCCCCACGGGAGCGCACAAGTGGGCAAGCTGCCCCCTCAGCAGCAACACCTGCTCTGATAGGCGCACTCCGCACAGGTGGGCAGGGCCCCCCCATCGGCAGTGCCCGCTCTGATAGGCTCACTCCACACAGGTGGGTGGACCACCCCTCAACAGCAACACCTGCTCCGACAAGAGCAATCCACACAGGTGGGCAAGCCACCTCTCAGTGGCAATTCTCAATCTGAGCAGTGAGCTCCTCTGACCACGGTACTGAGTGGGAAAAGAATCAAAGAAGAGAAAAGCCTCCATGCCACGCTGAATCAGCAACCCGCAAATCCCCACCAAGGGCACGCTAGGGTCAACACAACACAGCAGCAGGGCACAGTCCTGCAGAGAAAGACACAGAACCTACCCACCCCCAAGTGCAGTGAGGGTGACCACCCCGGCAACAACCAAGATGGTCACGCTCACCCATTGGGCAGTAAGGTTCAACAGCCAAACTCAAACCCAGAGCCAGGACACAAACAAGTCTCCACTGACGGACCAGTGGAAACCAGGACAAAGCCAAGCCAAGGTCGCCACCTACAAGTGCAGATCTCCAGATGCTCAAATCACAAAGAAATATTACAAATTTCATGAAAGGTCAAGCCAACTCGCCAGCTCCAAAAAGTAGTATGACTGAAGAGGAGATGGAGAATAAAAAAAAACAACTGAGACTAAGATAGCAGAAATGATGAAAAGCCTCAGGAACAAATTCAGAAAACAATTTCAGGAGTTTATAATGGAAGTCTCAAAGGACCTTCAGGAAGTCAAGAAGGAAATGGAAGCAAAAATGGATACAATGCACTCCTCCGTTAAAGAAGACCTTAACATCCTGAGAAGCGAAATGCATGAAAAAAATAGATTTAAAACACAACTCTTGGGCTGGGGATATGGCCTAGTGGCAAGAGAGGTTGCCTCGTATACATGAGGCCCTGGGTTCGATTCCCCAGCACCACATATACAGAAAACGGCCAGAAGGGGCGCTGTGGCTCAAGTGGCAGAGTGCTAGCCTTGAGCAAAAGGAAGCCAGGGACAGTGCTCAGGCCCTGAGTCCAAGGCCCAGGACTGGCCAAAAAATAAATAAACACAACTCTTTAAAGGAAGAAATTTCCACGATCAGAGCTGATCTGGCAACCATAAATAGCTCCCTGACAATCATAAACTCCACACTTGAAGCCACATCACAAAGAATAGACCATATTGAATCCCGAATCTCTCTTTTGGACGGCAATGCAGCTGATAAGGACCAGAAAATTACCACACTCCAAGAAACGGTTAAACCCAAGGGCAGACTAATCAAGGAGCTAGTGGACAAAGACAAGAAATATAACCTGTGCATAATTGGAATAGATGAAGGAGCCGAATACCAGAGCACAGGGCTACGACATATTTTCAATAGAATTATTGCAGAAAACTTCCGCAATATCACAAGGGACCTCACCCAAGTAACCGAAGCCTATAGGACGCCTGGCAGACCAGACCCTAGAAAATCCTCGCCCAGGCACATAATAATCAAGACTTCAGATCTCAAGAATAAAAAGCAAATTTTGAATGCAGCCAAAACGAAGAAAGAGCTATATTACAATGGAAAAAGGATCAGGATCACAGCTGACCTCTCCACACAAACCTACAATGCATGAAGAGTGTCGAAGAACACAATCCAAGTCCTCCAGGCCAACAATTGCCAACCCAGAATTAGATATCCAGCAAAACTAGAATTCACCTTCGAGGGAAAAACCAGATCTTTCCATAGCGAAGAGGTTCTAAAGGAGTATGTGAATAAAAAACCAGCCTTACAGCAAATTCTAACCCCACCCAACAGAAAACATACAGGACGCCCAGATAGAAACAGAAAGAAACTACAATAGCCAGAGCCCAACAGAAAGAGCAGCTAAATAAAGAAAAGAAAAAAGGAGAGGAAAAACAGCCTAACAGAAAATGGAAGGGAAAAAAAAACAACAACACTCTTATCCATGATCTCTTTGAATATAAACGGTATAAACTCTCCGATAAAGAGGAGCAGACTGACAGAGTGGAACCACAAACAAAAAGTTGCCATCTGTTATCTTCAAGAGACCCATCTTACAGCAAGGGACAAAAACAGGCTCCGAATGAAAGGATGGAACAAGATCTTACAAGCAAACGCACCTACCAAAACGGCAGGAGTAGCCATCCTGATTTCAGACAAGCTGGACTTCTCATTAAAATCAACTCAAAAAGATAAAGAAGGGCACTACATTTTAATACAAGGAAAAATCCAGAATCAAGACATCACGATGATAAATATATACTCACTGAACAAAAGAGACCCTACATATGTCAAGCAAATTCTCACAGATCTACAGAGCAAGATAGACCCAAACACAATCATAGTGGGAGACTTTAATACTCCACTCTCTCCTAGAGACAGATCTAACACCCAGAGGATTAGCAAGGGAGCTGAAGACCTAAGTAACACCATATCCCAAATGGATCTGATAGATCTGTACAGAATCTTTCACCCTACAGAGACCCAATACACATTCTTCTCAGCAGCCCATGGAACATACTCCAAAATAGATCATGTCATAGCCCACACAAAGAACCTCAGCAAATACAAAAGTATTGACGTCATCCCATGTATTATATCTGACCACAGTGGAATCAAGATAACCCTCAATAACAAAGGATACCACAGAGGCTATACAAATACTTGGAGGCTAAACCCCTCACTGTTATCTAACACTTGGGCCACAGACCAAATTAAGGATGAAATTAACGAATTCATAAGCCACAATGACAATGAAAATACATCACAAAGAAACCTATGGGATACAGCTAAGGCAGTACTGAGGGGCAAGATCATTGCCCTCAGCACTCACATTAAAAGAATGGAAGCAGAGCAGGTAAATAACCTCATGATGAAACTAAAACATCTGGAGAAACAAGAAATGATCGAATCTAAAATGACTAGGAGGAGAGAGATCACAAAGATTAAAGAGGAGATAAATTTGATTGAAAATAGAAAGACCATTCAACAAATAAATAAAATTAAAAGCTGGTTCTTTGAGAAAATAAATAAAATTGACAGACCCCTTGCAAGACTTACAAAAAAAAAAAAAGAATAGATTCGTATCCATAAAATCAGGGACTCCACCGGAAAAATTACAACAAATACACATGATATTCAAACAATCATAAGGAACTATTTTCAGAACCTCTACTCAGTAAAAAACAATAATTTTACAAAAATGGATCAATCCTTAGAAAAGTATAAACTGCCCAAACTGAATCAAGAAGAAATAAATCAACTAAATAAACCAATAACTTACAGCGAGGTACATCAAGAGCCTCCCAACAAAGAAAAGCCCAGGCCCAGATGGATTCACCAGTGAATGCTATAAAACCTTTAGTGAGGAGCTAATACCAATACTCCTCAAACTCTTCCGCGAAATAGAAACAGAGGGAGAAATCCCAAACTCATTCTATGAAGCTAATATCATACTCATTCCCAAACCAGGCAAAGACCCAACAAAAAAAGAGAACTACAGACCAATATCACTAATGAACACAGACGCACAGCTCCTCAATAAAATATTAGCTAACAGGATCCAGAAACTGATCAAGAAAATCATACATCATGATGACCAAGTAGGCTTCATCCCACAGTCACAAGGATGGTTCAACATCCGTAAATCAATCAACGTAATTCACCACATAAACAGAACTAAAATCAAGAATTACATTGTTATCTCTCAGTTGATGCCCAAAAAGCCTTTGACAAAATACAACATCCATACTTGTTAAAAGCTCTGGAGAGAACAGGAATAGATGGAACATTCCTTAAAACAATAAAAACCATATACAACAGACCAACTGCTAATATCGTTTTAAATGGAGAGAAACTTAAATCATTCCCCCTAAACTCAGGAACAAGACAAGGATGCCCACTCTCCCCACTTCTTTTCAACATAGTGCTGGAATCCCTAGCCATAGCAATAAGGCAAGAGGAGGACATCAAAGGGATCCACATCGGCAAGGAAGAAATCAAGTTATCCCTACTTGCAGACAACATGATCTTATATCTGAAGGACCCAAAAAAATCAGTCCCCAAACTCCTACACCTAATAAACCATTTTGGCAAAGTAGCAGGATACATAATCAATCCACAGAAGTCAGCAGCTTTTCTGTACACCAGCAATGTACAAGCAGAAAAGGAAATTATGGAAATAATACCATTTACAGTAGCTAAAAAAAGAATAAATTACCTAGGGATCAACCTAACTAAAGATGTGAAGGACCTGTTTAATGAGAACTATAAAAATCTAATAAGAAAAATCAAAGAGGACACAAGGAGATGGAAAGACCTCCTATGCTCATGGGTAGGCAGAATCAATATAGTGAAAATGGCCATATTACCCAAATTATTATACAAATTCAATGCAATCCCCATCAAGATCCCAGCTACATTCTTCACTGAAATAGAGAAAGAAACCCACAAATTCATATGGAACAGCAAAAGACCTAGAATAGCCAAAGCAATTCTAGGCAAAAAAAAGCAGTGCAGGAGCTATCACAATACCAGACTTCAAGCTCTATTATAGAGCCATCATAACAAAAACAGCCTGGTATTGGTATAAAAATGGACCTGAAGACCAATGGAATAGGATTGAAGACCCAGAAATAAAACCATACTCTTATAGTCAGCTGATATTCAACAAAGGAGCTAAAGACATACAATGGAAAAAACAGAACCTCTTCAACTACTGGTGCTGGGAAAACTGGGCAGCCATATGCAGAAAACTCAAAGTAGACCCTAGCCTATCACCATGCACCAAGATCAACTCAAAATGGATCAAGGACCTCAACATCAGACCTGAATCCTTGAAACTACTGAATGACAGGGTAGGAAAGACACTAGAACTTATAGGCACAGGAAGGAACTTCCTGAATAGAGTCCCAGGGGCACAACAGATAGGGGAGAGACTCAACAAATGGGACTACTACAAAATAAAAAGGTTCTGCACAGCTAAGGACCATAGCCACCAAAATAGAAAGACAGCCAACCATATGGGAAAGGATCTTTACCAGCACAGCAACCGACAAAGACCTAATATCCATCATCTACAGAGAACTCAAAAAACTAAGCCCCTTCAAGCCCAGTAAACCAATTAGGGAATGGGCAAAGGCGCTAAAGAGAGACTTCACAAGAGAAGAGATGAAAATGGTAAAGAAACATATGAGGAAATGTTCAACATCCCCAGCAGTAAAGGAAATGCAAATAAAAACAACCCTGAGATACCACCTCACTCCAGTGAGAATGGCCTATACTCTGAACTCAGGCAACAACAAATGCTGGAGGGGGTGCAGGGAAAGAGGAACCTTTCTCCATTGTTGGTGTGAGTGCAAATTAGTACAACCACTTTGGAGAACAGTATGGAGGTTCCTCAAAAAGCTCAACATAGACCTACCCTATGACCCAGCCATACCACTCCTAGGCATCTATCCTGAACAACAGGTCCCAAGATATCAAAAAGACATCTGCACTTTCATGTTTATCTCTGCACAATTCACAATAGCTAAAATATGGAAACAACCCAGATGCCCCTCCACAGATGAATGGATCCAAAAGATATGGTACCTATACACAATGGAATACTACATAGCGATTAGAAATGGTGAAATATTGGTATTCGCAGGGAAATGGTCAGAACTTGAACAAATAATGTTGAGTGAGACAAGCCTAGAACACAGAAAACAAAGGGGCATGATCTCCTTGATATATGACTGTTAAGGTGGGGAGGAGGGGGAGACAGTAGAGACCAGGTCTGCAAAACCAAAAACTTCTTGTCAAATGGTATTTCCCACAAGTTTGGGTCAGCGACCTACATTATGTAACTAAAACCAAACAACTACTCAACATATAAAAGCCAAAAATAGACCTCTCAGTGGATCACAACAGCTCAAAAGCTATGTATGTACGTTCATATAAGACTATTGTTGACATATTGAAGCTCCAATACTAGTCTTAAAAAAAAAAAAGGAAAAATAAACTCTGTCACTTTGTCAAACAGGCCCATCATACTATAGTCACTACTTTTAAAAATGGATAGATCTATATGCCAGGTTTTACCATATATGTGTGGGCCAATATTAAAACTGTATATAAATTAAGCACAATACAAGATTAACAATCGTGAAATGGAAAAAAAAGATAACAATGTACTATAATAAAAAGCTCTAGAATGTGGTCTTTCATTCTCTTTCTCTCAAACTATCTTACTGTTCTGTGCCTTACTGTTCTCTTCTTGGCAACAAACCTCATACCAAGATGGCGGCCCAGTGGCTCACAAATAGCCCACCCAACACAGATGTGCTGCACAAAGGAGCAATGCACGGCCTGAGCAAGAAGGAGCTGGACTTAAGAGATTTCATCATGCTACTCACAGTAATACAAACTTTTTAAGCTTGTCAACTGTTTGTTCTGGAATGTTCCATGACAACCTTTCAGCCCGTGCATGGCAGTGGATAACTGAAAATATAAAGAGCAACATTATGAATCAGAGGGGAGTAACTGAACTTTCATCATCATCTACTCCACATGTGCAATGTCACTCAATCTGATGACTGTGCAGTTCACTGTGGCTAATTGGGCCAGAAAAACACATGTCAGCAGAGACTGCCCTGGGATTCCAGCCTTACCTTCTCAGTTGAGTAGCTACTGTGGTTGGTCATGTGACACTGGGTTGAACCACAGAGCTCCCACTGAGGAAAGGAAGGGACCTTTAGCTGTATGATGGTGGCTCACACCTGTAATC
The DNA here is from genome assembly GCF_023159225.1 of Perognathus longimembris pacificus. NCBI lineage: Eukaryota > Metazoa > Chordata > Mammalia > Rodentia > Heteromyidae > Perognathus > Perognathus longimembris. Next base: position 56,492,243 of record NC_063161.1, on the reverse strand, counting down.
CTAGCTACTCAAGAGGCTGAGATCTGAGGATTGTGGTTCAAAGCCAGTCTGGGCTGAAAAGTCCATGAGCCTCTTTATCTCCAATAAACCACCTCCAAAAAGCCAGAAGTGGAGCTCTAGCTCAAGTGGTAGATATTTAATCTTTTTTTTTTTTCTTTTTTTTTTTTGGCCAGTCCTGGGCCTTGGACTCAGGGCCTGAGCACTGTCCCTGGCTTCTTCCCGCTCAAGGCTAGCACTCTGCCACTTGAGCCACAGCGCCGCTTCTGGCCGTTTTCTGTATATGTGGTGCTGGGGAATCGAACCTAGGGCCTCGTGTATCTGAGGCAGGCACTCTTGCCACTAGGCTATATCCCCAGCCCCGAGATTTAATCTTGAGTAACAAAGGACAAGGACTGTACCCAGGTCCTGAGTTCAAGACCCAGGACCAGCAAAGAAGAAGAAGGAAAGAAGGAGGATGTGGAAGAGGAGGATGTGGAAGAGGAGGAGGAAAAGGAGGAGGAGGAGGAAGGGGAGGGGGAGGGGAGGGGGAAGGGGAGAGGGAGGGGAAGGGGAGGGACAGGGGGAGGGGAGGGGGAGGGGAAGGGGAGGGACAGGGGGAGGGGAGGGGGAGGGGCGGGGAAGGAGGAGGAGGAAAGACTAGAAGTGAGACAATTCATCTCAACAATTGTGATCAGTATTCCCATTGCTTTAAAACCTTGGAATCTTCTCCTTTGTATTGGCTTATTTTTGCTGCATATAAAATAATCTGTTTGGGGGAGGAAAGAGGGGGGTGTGAGGGACAAGGTAACAAACAGTACAAGAAATGTATCCAATGCCTAACGTATGAAACTGTAACCTCTCTGTACATCAGTTTGATAATAAAAATTTGAAAAAAAGTAAAATAAAATAAAATAATCTGTTTTCTTGCTGTAAAACCTACTGAAATCGTGAAGTTGGCACTTGATTTTGTTTGTTTGTTTGTTTCAAGCAGTTCAGTTGCCTTTGGTACTTAGAAGCATAGAAACAGCCTCGCACTCGGTGACTTGCATCATTAGTTTCAATGCGTTCACATGGATAACTTTCTGTGTGCCTCTCAGTGCTCAGCACCTCCAGAAGCCCTCGCTTTTGTGGTGGATGAGCTTTCCAAGGACGTTTGCACAGAGGAAAACCTTGACAAATAGAGGCGGCGGTTCCTTCTGGAGTACAGGACAGGCATGTGTGCGGCCGAGTACACTACACTGACTTAATTATAACGTCTCTCTGTGGAGCCGAGCTTGCCGACCAATAGCCCATTGGGAAAGACTGACTTCAGAATTCCTGTTTAGCCAACCCATTGTATGTTCTAGTATCATCTGTCTTCTCTCCTATTATATTTCTGATGCTAGGGGCTTGAAGAATTGAATAGCAAATACTAAAATGAACTATTTGTCTCTGACCTCCTTTGTGTCTTCTGTTAGCATCTATGAGGTCAGGTTAAGTAGTTAGCTTGTAGGTAAGTGAAATGTCAGACCCTTAGTAGTTTGTGTGTGTGTGTGTGCGCACGCGTGCGTGCGTGCGCGTGCGCGTATGTGTGGACGTAAACTTAGGGCCTGGGCACTGTCTCTTAGCTTTTTCCACTCAAAGATGGTGCTCTAGATCTACAGCTCCACTTCCATCTTTTTAGTGCTTAATTGAAAATGGTCTCACAGACTTTCCTTCCCAGGCTGGCTTCAAACCCTGAACCTAACATCTCAGCCTCCTGTGCAGCTATGACGACAGGTGTGAGCCCCTGGTGCTGGGCAGTTCTTTGTGCATACCTGAAACTTGCATTTGACCATTCCCAGTGGAGCTTAGGAAAGATGCATCATGCTAATGAAATGAATGGGTATCGTGGGATGCTCCTTAACCCATTTAGCTAAATTCACACTGAGAGAAATGTCTCATATCTAGTTTTTTAATGCATAAGACCTTGACAGAAAGCCAGGAAGAAAAAATATGTAGCAAGATGTTGCCTTTTTATAACCAGCTCTCTACACTTGGAACTGGAAATCTGGGGCCATTAGATTTCAATTCCAGCTCTGCGAGGAGAGCCTTGGATGAGTGATTGAGCCATGCAGTGACAGAACTCGTGTGTGTGTGTGTGTGTGTGTGTGTGTGTGTGTGTGTGTCCTCAGGCTTGCACTCAAGGACTGGGCACTGTTCCTGAGCATTTTTTGCTCAATGCTAATCCTCTACCATTTGAGCCATGGCTCCACAACAAGCTTTTGGGTGGTTTATTGGAGGTGTGAGTCTCCTGAGCTTTCCTGCCCAGGCTGGCTTTGGACCACAATCCTCAGAGCTCAGCCTTCCCAAGTAGCTGGGATGACACGTGTGAGCCATCAACTCCCCACTTGAGTGACAGAACTTTCAAGGCCCCTTTCAAGTGCTGACATCTGCGTTGATGGACTGTCCACCCGCCACGCTCTTGGACCCTCTCACCTCTCAGTGTGCATGTTCCCTGTCTGTATCTTGGTTGAGCTTGATGCTCTGAGCATCTTTTGTGGCTCATCTTTACCTGCCCCGTCCAAGAGAAAAGTCATGTGGTGGGATAAAGTCCTAAACTACCTCACCATGGGCCCAGTGCGCTCCACAGAGCCCTTCCTCCCACAACATGCATTTCAATTTACAGAATGTTTTCGCTCATTTATCTCGTAATTGGTTTTGAAAGTAGAAGACCAGTATTTCTGACTTTATGATATATGAATGTTTGGATGAGCTGCTGAACACTGAGCAAAGCAAAGATTTCCTTTCCAGTAAGTCTTGTCAGATCCACAAAGGGAGAACCATTTTCTTTCCTTCCTAAAATAAACCCTACTGGGTCCTTTTTTTTTTTTTTTTTTTTTTAATGCTGCCAGCATTTTATTTCAGTGTTTCCATCACAAGCCTAAATGTGAAAGCATTTGTGTGGGTGTCAGTTCTGGGTCTTGAACTCAGGACCTGGGTGCCCTCATTAGCCTTTTATGCTCGAGGCTGGTGCTCTACCACTTGAGCCACACCTCTATGTCTGGGTTTTTGGTAGTTAGTTGGAGATGAGTCTCACAGATGATCCTACCCAGGCTAGCTTTGACCATGGTCCTCAGATCTCAGCCTCCTGAGTAGCTGGGATTTCAGACATGAGCTGGCAGCACCCAGCTAATTAGCCTTTTAGCTAATTAGCGAATTCACCTTTTGTCCACTCATTCTTGCATCACACTGCCATGGGGAGACTCCAGGCTCCTAGTCTTACTGCTGAAGGGTCTTTTTCTCTCCTCTATACCTTCCCTCCTGGGCACTCCTGGGGGCAGGTGGGGGAGGCAGGAAAATCACACAAATGTTGTATGTAGTATTGTCTCCAACGTGAGTACCCTTGACACCCATTGCCTTCAATATATCAAAACAATGGGACCGCCTCCTGCTCCTCCCCATTTTCCTATTGTGTTGAAAAGCTGGGGTTCTCAGGAAAAGTTCCTCCACTTCCAGCCCATCCTCCAAATCCTGCCATGTCAACAGGCATCTTCTTCCTCTCACAAAGGAATGCAGATCCTCTTCTTTTCCCATTGGCTCCTGGCCTACTTCCTTCCAGTTGGATCAGGCCTTCACTTCCTTCCTCAGCCCCTGTGTTTGCCAGCCCTCCATATTGTCCTCTACTGGATTGTCCCACTTAGTGTGAGTGATGCCCACACCTCCCGCAATCCGCCAGCCCTCTCTGTGTTCTGCACTTCCTGCCTTCCTTCTCTCTCGTGCATTCCTCAGCCATCTGCCAAGGTCACCTGTTCTGAAATCTAGGGACCATGTTTCTAGGTGTTCTCTCCCTTAATCTCTTTGAAGTATTTGGCCCTGGTGAGCATGGGACTGTTCTCCTGTGCTTTTCCTCTTGCCAATCTTGGCCTCTCTGTTTCCTGATCTTCCCTGTTGGGGATTATTATGGCCTGGGAAAGACTGCCCTTCCACCAGCCTTGGGACAATAGAAGTCCCTCCCACCTTCTGGCCTCCACCCCTTGGGAGGTGAACACGTGCGTGCCACCATGATGGGGTTGTCCCGCCCACAAAGGGAAGTTTCGTGATGTCACTTGATGAACGTGACCCCTAGCCTATGACTGACCCTTTGGCCAGCCCCCTTTCTTTCCCGCCATTACTTCTATATAAGTGCCCTTCCATATTAAAGTCTTTGAGACGCATTCCACCACCGCAGCGTGTCCCTGATGCCTTCCTTTTCGCCTCCGCCCTCAGTAACATGTGGGGGGCCTGGGGGGAGGGGAAGCTTCAGCAACCCGTCCTCAACTTAGCGCTTGCCCATGTGAGCACGCCTTTGGCCTTCCGCTGGCGGAGGGCCAGGGTGAGTGCTCTTTCATAGAGTTTGTGGTTACCATTCTCCCCGTGGGGGGAGAAAGGGGGTGTCCAGAACCCCAACATTCCCTTTGCTTAAACATTGCTGTCTCTCTCCTCCCCCTCCTTCCCTTCCCCTTCTCTCCCCTCCCTTATACTGTGCTGTTCTCCCCTCCCCTCCTCTTCTTTTCTCCTCTTCTCTGGGCACACATTCTCTGATTTGCTTGACCACTCCAAGGGCTTCTATTCCTAAGTACTGATGATCAGGATCTCCATCTCTAGCTCAACTGTTTCTTCATAGCCCCAGGGAATTAATGTTTCTTCCCTGATGCACTAGTCCGCATGTCCAGAAAACAAAATTCACTTTCTCCTCTCTCTAACATATTCCCCATCTTGGAAACTGGATCCAATTTTTGCTGAATTGCCCAAGCAATGAGTCACATGAGCCTTTTTCTGTGTGCCACCTTAGCAGGCACCTATCTACCGGTCAACCTGAGAACGTGATTCCTACGTGTGACCACCCTATTCCATCTCCCTTTCCACATCTCAGTTCCAACCTTCAGCGCTGCTTCTCTGATTACTTCTCTAGTTCCCACCCTAGTCTGACTCTTCCTTCTCATCAAAGAAACTCTTCAAGATTATTCATGTAAAGTCAGGCACCCATAGTTCATGCCTATAATCCTAGCTACTCAGGAGATTGACATCTGAGGATCGAGGTTCAAAGTCAGCCCAGGCAGGAAAGTCTGTGAGACTCTATCTCCAGTTAACCACCAAAAAAGCTGGAAGTGGAGCTGTAGCTCAAGTGGTAGAGTGCTAACCTTGTGTAAAAAAAAGCTCAAGAACTGTACCTGAGTTCAAGTCCCAAGACTGATGTGTGAGCACGCACAGACACACACAACTCAGATAATTTGCCCATCTGAAAATGGGTGGATTTGTGCCTCCCTTGAAGGGGTGGCATGCTTCTTGGCAAGTATTTAAGCAGAGTGTGGCTCTGTGCCAGGCACACAAATGAACTCTCCAGAGCCAAAAGCAATCACTCTTAGTCGTTCCACAATACAGCTGCTCAGACACTAAAGCACCGTGTGTGTGTGTGTGTGTGTGTGTGTGTGTGTGTGTGTGTGTCCATAGTGAGGCTTGAACTCAGGGCCTCTCACACTTGCTTGGCTTTTCTTACTCATGGCTGGTGCTCTACCACTCGAGCCATAACGCTACTTCTGGCTTTTGGGTAGTTACCTGGAAAGAAGAGTCTTGAAGACTTTTCTGCCCAGACTGGTTTCAAACCGCCATTTTCAGATTTCAGCCTCCTGTCGCTAGGCATAGCCTGGAGCCACTGAGGCTTAGTGATTGTGTGTTTTTGTTTGTTTATTTTTTTGGTGATTGTATTTTTGTAATGAAGTTAAAGTGACAAGATCCCTTCCAACACAGAGTAAGATCTGGAAGTAGTTAACGATAATTCCTGGTGTAGAATATTAATAATGAATCACAAACCAGTAGGCCTTCCCCAGGAAGCACAGCGAAGCTCTTTGAAGCCAGACACTCGGGCTCTGATCTTGATGTCCTACTTCCTCAGCCACAGGGCCTTCAGTGGCTAATTAATTTCCTTCCATTTTCTTGGATGCACATTGGGCAACAGGTCTCACTTCGGTGTGTTGTCCGGATTACAGGAAGCATCTCGTGTGAATCCCAGCTCTGTGGTCTCCCAGTTGAGGTACCCCCGGACACATTGTTAAATCTCTCTGGGCTCAGTTTGCTCTTAGATCAGGGGACTACAGAAATCCTAACTCAGTGTTGTTCTGAAAATTACAAAGCTTGACTCACGCAATACACCTGAAACAGGAATTAGTTAATGCTCCATAAATGTTAACCACTCCGTTCTGATTGGCATGTTATCTGTGGTTTACTTGTTAGTGGTCAGCAATTTAGAAGTCAGGAACTGGTAGCTCACACTTGTGATCCTAACTTCTCAAGAAGTTAAGATGTGAGGATCCCAGTTCAAGCCCAACCAGGGCAGGAAAAAACAATGAGACTCTTGTCTCCCTTTTAACCAGCAAAAAGCCAGAAGTAGAGGTATAACTCAAGTAGTAGAGCACCAGCCTTGAGCAGAAATAACCAAGAGAAAACTGAGACCCTGAGTTAAAGCCCAACTACTGGGCATAAAAAAAAGTAAAAAATTAGTTTGATGAGGTGACAATGGTATGACTACAAAAAAAATTTTTTTTCTTAGCAGTATAGGGATATGAACTCAGGACCTTGTTTTTGCCAGGCTATAGCTTGCCAGACTCTACAGCATGAGCCACAGTTCCAACCCCAAAAGTACATTTTGTTTCTGTGCTAGTACTAAGGCTTGAACTCAGGGCCTCTTCTGTCCCTGAGATTTTCTGCTCAAAGATTACCCTATGCTACTTGAGCCACAGCTCCACTCTGGCTGTTTGCTGGTTAATTGAAGATAAGAGTCTTGTGGACTTTCCTGCCCTGGCTGACTTTGAACCATGATCCTCAGATCTCAACCTCCTGAGTAATGAGGATTACAGGCGGGACCCACCAGTGCCTGACAAAAATGCATTTTTAACAATATGGAAGGAGGTAACAAACAGTACAAGAAATGTACCCAAGGCCTAATGTATGAAACTGTAACCTCTCTGTACATCACTTTGACAATAAATAAGAAAAAAAAACCCACAATAATATGGAGCATAGTTTACTTAAAAAAATAAATAAATAAATAAATAAAAAGCCTTTCTTCCCGGAAGTGGTATGGCTCCTTCTCCTCCCTCTGGGGGATCTTCTACGTAGGCTCTCATGGAAAGCTAAGGGACGTGGAGGTAAGGGCTGGAAAAGCAACAGCTCTGGGGAACATCGTGGGCTATGACCATCAACCGTTTCATAGAAACAGCTACCACCTGTCTCTAAAGCTGACCCCAAACTGCTGTCCTTTAAGACTGTCTCCCTCCCTCTGGCATGGTACCCCAGGGAGACTGTGGAGTCCTGAGAGCCCCTGATAGGGCTGACCTGAACACTGGAGTAACTAAATATAAGTTTTAGTGTTAAAATTATAACAGCTTCTGGGGCTGGGGATATAGCCTAGTGGCAAGAGTGCCTGCCTCGGATACACGAGGCCCTAGGTTCGATTCCCCAGCACCACATATACAGAAAAAACGGCCAGAAGCGGCGCTGTGGCTCACGTGGCAGAGTGCTAGCCTTGAGCGGGAAGAAGCCAGGGACAGTGCTCAGGCCCTGAGTCCAAGGCCCAGGACTGGCCAAAAAAAAAAAAAAAAAAAAATTATAACAGCTTCTAAACTCTGGTGATAACTCCATGATAGAGGGCTGCACCCCCACCTGTGAGACTAGTTTCTTATAGTTTGACATTTAAAAATGTAGGGAGCACTTGTTCACCTCTGTACCTGGGTAGCAGCCATGGTAACGGACAGTAAAAAATGATCATAGTCATAGACTATAGAAATAACCATAATAGTAGTAGAAATGCCATGGTAACTGTCAGGTTGGTTTGCTTATGATTGAGTACTGGATTGTTTTAGCCCGCTCAAGCTTGCTTAGTGGTAATGGGAAAACATGGTCACAATTGTTAAAATAAAGTTGGTACTAGGTCAACCTGACTGCATATTCTGATTCTGTAAACAGCTTGCTTATCCCATTTGTGACTTGCTCTACCCCCTGCACTAACCCTCTGCGTCAGTGCTATGTGACCACCTGTTGTCAATTCCTGATATCGAGGCCAGTTCCTGATCTCAAAGCCAAAATAGATAACTGAAAGGGTAGATAGCCAATAGAAATAGGACAAGACTTGCTTGTTAAAGGTCATCCGATCAAGTATCTGCCAAGTTGGAAATACCCTGCCCCTGTTGTAATCACAATAAAAAACCCTGCCTATCTGAGGGTCAGGACTCTCAATCCTGATCCACTGTGTCAGTGACAGTTGGGAGTCTAGGCTCGAGCTTGCAATAAAGACTCTTGTGCGTTTGTATTGGTATAGGCTCCTTGGTGGTCTTTGGGGACCAGAAATCTGGCATCACACACACACACACACACACCTCCTTCCACTTTGCTTCCTTCTTCCACTCCATGTTCTCTGGGGTAATGCAGCTTTCTCCTCTGAGCAGGGCACAGTCAGAAAACACGCTGCCATGGAAGTTTACTGGAAGTTACTAGAAGATTTTACACATTGGCTGGGAGATGGGCTAATTGGGCTGCCAGACCACACAGCCTCCTCCACAGTGGTGAGCTGCCGGGAGGGGCCGGCCCCCCATGGCGGAGTGAATGGCAAACCTGCACTGCTGGTTCAAAGCAGCAGACAGGACCCGGCGCCTGTCAGCACTAGATGCCTACAGACGGCTCCGAAGGATACCGACAGCTTATTAAGTTTGTGTCAGGCCCACGTACGGCCCGAGAGCATTTCAAACCCTGTCTGAATCCTCTTCAGGCCCTTGACAGGCGCTAATTGGCATTGCTCTGTGGGCAGAGGCTGGCAGGGCCCAGACAGGGCTTCCTGCGGCTCCTGCAGCCACCGTGACACTTGCTCACAAACTCCAGTGGGACACCCTAAGCAAGCAGGGGACAGGCAAGCCAGCCAGATACTCAGGGGTGACGAAGTGGCTTATTCATCCCTGAAAATGGGAGCGCCCTCCGTGGGCTCTTTGGGGCCTGGACAAGCATGTCACCAGTGGGAGGGCAGAGCAGAAAACATGCCCCATGGAAATCAACCTGGTCTCGGGCCTCATGCCCCACCTTACTTCAGTGTTCACACCCGAGGCAGACCCCCAGCTCCTTCCTGACACGCCTTCATTCCCCCATAAATAGTTGTGATTCACCGGGCCCACGTTCTGCTTTCAGCACTGGGAATAAGAGAGGCAAATAAAATACAAAAATCCTTGCCTTTGCTGATGCTGGTGGCTCACTCCTGTAATCCCAGCTACTCAGGAGTCTGAGATTTGAGGATAACAGTTCAAAATCAGCCTAGGCAGAATCCATGAGACCCTTTATTTCTGATTAACCAGCAAAAAGCCAGAAGTGGAGCTGTGCCTTCAGTGGTAGCACTCTAGACTTGAGTGAAAAACGCTAGTGGACAGCCCCGAGGCCCTGAATTCAAGCTCTGGTACCAACCACACACAGAGAGATAGAAGAAAGGAGCTATCATTTGGCTGAAATCAGGAAGATCGTGGGAAAGATTGAGAAGGCATTTATGGATCAACTATAATGAAACAGTTGGCATGACTCTTAGTGAAGTGCTCAGTTGCTGGCACTTTGAAGGGCTCAAAATGCTTTGAAGAAAGAATGTGGGGCGGGCTGGAAGGCCAGGGTCTATAGCAGAGAGCGTTGGTTAAGGTAGTTTCATAACAAACAATATGCATGAAGCAGGTGTTCTCATCAATTTTCAGAAATAAGTGGAAGAAATGAAGATAAAGCCTGGGAAAACTTCCCAGAAATACCTCTGCCTACATCTCCTCAAAATCTTATGACCCTGTGGAAAGAGGCTTCATTGTCTGGCAGGAATCATGTTATCCCTAAATTCAAAAGAAGTATGGCGGCCAGGAGCTGGTGGCTCACACCTGAGTAGCTGGAATCCCAGAATGGGCAGGAAAGCCTCTTAATTCTAATTAACCATCAAAAAGCCAGACGTGGAGCTGTGGCTCAAGTGGTAGAACACGAGCCCTGAGCAAAAAAAAAAAAAAAAAGCTCAGAGCAGAACTGAGGCCCTGAGTTCAAGCCCCAGGATTGGCAAAAACACATAAAAATAAAGTGTAGGATTCTTGATTGAGTGGACAGTACTCGTACCTCCTCTAATATACAGTACGTGTGTGTGTGTGTGTGTGTGTGTGTGTGTGACAGTACTTGGGTTTAAACTCGGAGCCAAGTCACAGTCCTTTAATGCTTTTGCTCAAGGCTGTCCTTCTACCACTTGAGCCACAGCTCTACTTGCTACTTGCAGCTTTTTGAAGGATGGTTAATTGGAGCTAGGAGTCTCACGGACTTGCCTTTCTGGACTGGCTTTGAATCCCAATCCACAGATCTCAGACTCTCAGTAAGCAGGACTACAGGCACGGCACCATTATTCAGCTCAGTATACGATACTTAAAACTAAATAATCTGAGTAACAAATAGCATGAATTATTAATTATCATTAATAGTTGAGAATCCATGCTGGGCACCGGTGTCTCACACCTGTAATCCTGGCTACTCAGGAGGCTGAGATCTGAGGATTGCAGTTCAAAGCCAGCCCAGATAGGAAAGTCCATGAGACTCTTGTTTCTAACTAATCACAGGGAAACAAACAAAAGCCACAAGTGGCGATGTGGCTCAAATGGCAGAGTGCTAACCTTGAGCAAAAATAAGCTCAGGGACAGCACCCAGGCCCTGAGTTCAAGCCCCAGGACGAGGAAAACAAAGGCGAGACTCCCTAGAGAGCAATGCCTGACTCAGGTCTTTTCATGAAGAATCTGAGGCCCTGTATGGTGCTATAGATTATTTCATTTTCAAAAACCTGCCAAATTCTTAACATGATTAATGTTGGCCAATTAAATACGAAAAAGAAGTAACCTTTGTCACTCAAATCACAGTATACTATAGCTAATTAAAGTCCTATTTACAGGTGATCTAGGATAATTAATGGTAGGCCTTTCCAACTGAATCCTAAAATGAATAAGATTTATTAACACAAAGGTCTCCTCATAAAGCTGGCCAAGGTCCAAGCTCTCAATTTCCTCTGGGTTAGGGAAAAAGTCAAAGTTATTATAAAGGATTGCTAAGGGGAGAATTTTTCTTTTTTCTCCATTGAGGATTGAAGTAGGTCAGATTGAAAGCTGAGGGCATCCCTAAGGTTGTAATTAAATATGAATATTAAAAACTTATAATAAATTTAAAAATAGCTACAAACAACTTCCTTTAGGTTTTTCACATCACAGATATTTCATTTCCCGTGGCAAGATATTTTCTTTGGAAAAATGAAATACAATTGAAAAAAATTGATTTTTTTAAAAGTGTACAATAGCTCTACCAGATGAGACTTTGAAAAAGATTTGCTCAACCACAATTACGTTGGAGAAAGTGTGTGTGTGTGCATGTGTACATGTGTGTGCGATATGCGTGTGTGTGTAGATACTGGGCCTTGAACTCCTGGCCTTGGCACTGTCCCTTAGCTTTTTTTGTTCAAGGCTGGTGCTCTACCACTTGAACCACAGCTCTACTTCTGGCTTTTTCATGGTAAATTGCAGATAAGAGTCTCACAGACTTTCCTGCCTGGGATGGCTTTGAACTGTGATCTTCAGATCTCAGCCTTCTGAGTTGCTAGGATTACAGGTGTGAGCCACCGGTGACTGGTCACTTTGGAGAATATTTAACCAGATCAAGATTGGGCAAAAATGCATCTAAATGTTCAGTATAAGGTCCTGTACTGTTGTGATTTAATTCTACCCACTAGTCTGATATTTTTTCCCTTTGGGGGAAAAGAAAATCACATATTTCTCTCTCTTCCCATCCAAATCATTCATTCTTACAAAATTGGCTTAGGCAAGCCAACGTCTGGCCTGGCCATGTAAATTTAATTACAGTGAGGCTTGAGTACGCATTTGCTCTAAGACATTTCTTGGTCTATAGAGTGATAACTGAATTAAAAAGGATTATTTCATCATTACTTGGTTAATAGCCACATTGTCTCACAAAAGAAGCTAATATTTCTAACTCTTTCTATAGCCTAGCAAAAATATACTGCATTATTGAAGTCAATGTAGCATATTTCCTCCTTGAAGAGCCATGAAATAGGAATGTAAGTCACATTGTCAGTGCAGGGGGATAGAGGGATGAGAGATGGGAGAGTTTTACATTGGAGCCCATTCAAAGGGCCCAGTGATGAAAATACACATGGACATGACTATATACCACAGCAGTGGCCACCTGCGCTCAGGCCTGCTCACATGGGAGCCTGGAGCCTGGAACACGATGACTTTCCCTCCATGTGCTTGTCCAGCTGTACACAACAGAGCTGCTGTCAATCAACAGCCCTCCTCTGAGCCTCTACCCTAGTTTTATCCAGAGATGTTTGTTTGGTTGTTGCTGGTATGTGTGCCAGTATTGGGGCTTGAACTTAGGACCTGGATGCTACCCCTTAGCAGTTCCCCCTACCCCCAGCTCAAGCCTGGCACTTTACCACTCGAGCTTAAGTTCTACTTTTGGCTTTTCTGGTGCTTAACTGGAGAAAAGAGTCTTGCAGTCTTTCCTGCTTAGGGTGGCTCTGAACCGTGATCCTAAGATCTTGACCCCCTGAGTAGCTCAGATGACAAGTATGAGCCACTGGCACCTGATGCAAGGCTATATATTTTTTTTTTATCTCCCTAGCTGAGCATGTCTATATCAGGGCATTTTATTTGTGATAAAACTATATTTCTGTCTCTCTTCAATTCTTGGGAACAGATTAATCATGGTGGATCTTTGGGTTAATCCCCAAGGACTGGCACGATATACTAAGTATTCAATACTGCTGTTGAAGGAATAAGTGAAGGAATGACTACTATGTTCTAGGATCTGGATAAAGAAATAGAAGGCATATAATCTCTGGAAGTGGAGGGGCTATGGAGGGGGACTATAAGAAGAAGCCTTATGAGTGTGATTCAAGTGCTAGAACATCTGCTTTGCAAGTACAAGACCCTGAGTTCAAATCCTGGTACTGAAAAACAAAAATGATAAAGCCAGTACTGGGGCACCAGTGACTCATGCCTGTAATCCTAGCTACTCAGGAGGCTGAGATATGAGGAATGCAGTTCAAAGCCAGAAGTAGAGTGGTGACTTAAGTGGTAGAGTGCCAACCTTGAGTAAAAATACTGAGTTCAAGCCCCAAGCCTGACACATAGATAGATAGATGATAGATAAATAGATAGATGGATGCCAATACTGATAGAATGGGCCAAAGCAGTGGGCTGCCAAGTCTGGGAAACACTATGATGACAAAGCACAGTAGAATTCTGAAAACAAAACCAGACTTTTTAAAGAAAGGCCTCCAGCCAGATGAAAGGAGAGAAAAGGGTGAAGGACACCTAAGCAGTGCCCTCTTGTGGAGATAAGCAGTACTACACTTTAACTTGAGCACAGACAAAAACTGGATTCTGGATCCAGACAAAAGTGGGGTTCAAATCCTGTCTCCTGGGCTGGGAATATGGCCTAGTGGCAAGAGCACTTGCCTCCTACACATGAAGCTCTCGGTTTGATTCCCCAGCACCACATATATGGAAAACGGCCAGAAGGGGCGCTGTGGCTCAGGTGGCAGAATGCTAGCCTTGAGCGGGAAGAAGCCAGGGAAGGTGCTCAGGCCCTGAGTCCAAGGCCCAGGACTGGCAAAAAAAAAAAAAAAAAAAAAAAAAAAAAAAAAAAAAAAACCTGTCTCCTTTACCACAGGCTCCTTTGGGACACTTGTTTAACGTGTGTGTGTGTGTGTGTGTGTGTGTGTGTGTGTGTACTGGTTCTGTGGAGTTGAACTCGGGGCCTGGCCACTGTCCTTTAGCTTTTTTGCTCAAGGCTAACACTCTTCCACTTGAGTCACAGCTCCACTTCCAGCTTTTTTAGTGATTTAATTGGAGGAGATACGAGTCTCATGGACTTTCCTACTCAGGATGGCCTCAAACCACAATATCTTAGCCTCCTGAGTAGCTAGTAATTACAGATGTAAAACCACCAGTACCTAGAAGCAAATCAACTTGACTATTGACTTGCTTTAGGTTTGCTTGATTACTCTTTCAAGTGGTCAAACTTATGGTCTATAGATGATAGATATAATTTATGGTCTCTATGATATCTAACAATGTTCAATAAATGTCTTCTGACCACTTCTAGCCATTACCAAACAGTGGGGCCTATTTATCCTATCATTCTGTAAACACACTTAAAACTCTGCTAACATTACTTTATAATTTTAATCAAATAAGCTAGTGGAGCTACTGCCTTGTCTAAACTACTCTGAAATTTTTTTATTTATTTGGAAAAATCTCCCATGAGCTTTTAATTCTCAACCTGTCTTCTGGAAATTTAAAAGTATTCTTCTAATCACCCCTAGATAGAACATTTACACTGTAAATTTAGCTAATTTTTTAACTTGAAAAATATTAAAATTAGCTGTAGTCCTAGCTACTCAGGAGGCTGAGCTCTGAGGACTGAAGTTAGAAGTCAGACCTGGGGCTGGGGATATGGCCTAGTGACAAGAGTGCTTGCCTCCTATACATGAGGCCCTGGGTTCAATTCCCCAGCACCACATATACAGAAAATGGCCAGAGGGGGCGCTGTGGCTCAAGTGGCAGAGTGCTAGCCTTGAGCAAAAAGAAGCCAGGGACAGTGCTCAGGCCCTGAGTCCAAGCCCCAGGACTGGCCAAAAAAAAAAAAAAAAAAAAAAATGTCAGACCTGGCAGGAAAATCTATGAGACTCTTATCTCCAATTAGCTAGCAAAAGTCCAGAAGTAGAGCTGTGGCTCAAGTGGTACAGCCTTGAGCAAAAATGCTCAGGGACAACACTCAGGCCTTAAGTTCAGGAGTGGCACAAAAAAAATAATTAAATTAAAATGAATCCTCACTTCTTAGGAGACTGAGATCTGAGGATCATAGTTTGAAGACAGCCAGGCAAGAGACTCTGTGAGGCTCTTATCTCCAACTAACTACCAGAAGGTTGAAGTAGAGATATGGATCAAGTGGTAGAGTACCAGCATTGGTTAAAAGAAAAAAAAGCTAAGTAAGAGTACAAGGCCCTTATAAGGCCCTTACTATGATCTAATCAAATTCAAGTATTTCAAAGTTCATTGTTGTAAACCTGATCTGTTGTAGCTGTTTTCAAACTAAAAGTAGCTTTAAGATGAAAGAATCAAAGATGCCATCATCTCAAAGTAATTTCAGATCTCATAATTTAGGAAACTACGAATCAGACATCATAAACCATAATTTACTCTGGGCTCATTTAGTGTCAGTAAACCATGCTGTTTAAATAAAGTAGAAAAAATTAGAGGACTAAAACCTTTCTTTTTATGACTAAATCCATTAGCAAGTAAGGATAATGTATTTTGACCTTGTCTCAAAATACGGAATCCTCCACAATCCTACTTCAGCATGTCTTTCACCAAAATAGAACCTGAAATATATGGTCAAACTTCAACCTGAATTGCATGGCAAATTTGGGGGGGCTCTGCCAAAACCTCCAGACATCTAGTCTCTGGTTGGGAGCATACCCCATTTTACCATGCCTTGGCTTTCAGCCTACCTACTGTCAGAGCCCAGGTAAATTGGATGACTCTGGAAGGCGACAAGAATCCAGCCATGGAAATGGACTAAGAAACACCCACAATAATAGAGGATGTTGGGCTGCATTGTATTTTAGATGCTTGTTGGTGGTAGAGTTGGTTCTGGGCTTTGAACTCAGGACTTCAGGCTTCCTAGGTGGACACTCTTCCAACTGAGCCACACATGCCTCCAGCCCTGCATTGTGCTTCAACAGAACTTGTCAGGATGACCCAAATGTCTTTTCAGAATCTGAACTGACAGTGCATCTGATTCTTAGGTCTCTACCCTAAAAAAATTCACCTACATACCTTTCTGAGGAACATTTCAGAAAAAAAAAAGCTTAGGTAGAAAAACAGAAATGATCTTTCTGCACAAATAATTCAAACAATGGCAGATGAAACTAAATATATTGCAATGTACCTCAGCCAGAAGTGAAAGGAGTCAGGGGGGAAGTTGAGCAAAACTATGAAAATCTTGCTAGGCACTGTTGGCTCATGTCTAAATCATAGCTACTCAGGAGGCTGAGATCTGAGAAGCACAGTTCAAAGTCAGCTCAGGCAGGAGAAGTCCATGAAATTCTTATCTCTAATTTACAACAAAAATCTGGAAGTAGAGGTGTAGCTCAAATGCAAAAGCTAAGGGGCAGTGCCCAGGCCCTGAGTTCACAAGCCCCAGTATTGGCATAAAAAGGAAAGGAAGGAGGGAGAGAAGGAGGGAGGGAGGGAGGGAGGGAGGGAGGGAGGGAAGGAGGGAGGGAGGGAGGAAAGTTTAGGCAATCTTTATAAATCTAACTATGTAAGATTAATTTTGACTCGATATTAATTGGAGAATATGTTAACATACAGAAAATACATATGTTAACACACAGAAAATACATGTTAACATGCAGAAAATAGCAGTCCTGCCTTCTTCCTGATAGTGGAAAAGCTCTCTAAAAGCCTGAAGAAATTTCCTACCTGTGATCATTGCTTGATTTCTCGAATGTGTCTTCCTCCTCTCCCTGCTAGGTTATAAAAAATACAGAGTAGCTTAGAACAATCCAGTTACATAAACCCAGGTTGGTGCATGGAAGGAAAATTATATAAAATTTTAAAGTGAGATAAATTTATAAAGCACAAACTAATTGTGGTTCCTATATTTAAAATACATGAGATCAGGCTCCTACTAAAAAATTGATATATGGAAGAACTGAAGGGATCCACACCGTGGCATTCAGTTCTATGGGGGTGGTGCAGTTCCACCATTTTTCCTTCCTGTGTTTGCTCTACAGTTGTGTTTTGAGTATTCTCCTGTTTTGTTTTGATTACAAGGACTTTAGTTACTATCTCAGCCCATCCTGTCTTTTCACCAGTGTTTAGGATCAGCCCTGTTAGACTACTACGTGCCAGTGGCTCATGTCCACTGCTACTCAAGAGGTTGAAATCTGAGGATGGCAGTTCAAAGCTAGCCCAGGTCTATGAGAAAGTCTATGAGACTCTTATCTCCAATTAACCAGCAAATAAAACAGAGGAGGAGCTGTGGCTCAAAGAGTTGAGTACTAGCCTTGAGTGAAAAGCTCAGGAGATAACATACAGGCCCTGAGTTCAAGACCCAGGACTGGCACCAAAACTCCCCTCTAGTACACCTTTAAATCAACCAGTGCCTGGATTCTCCTAGCAAAGGCCATAATCATTTTCTCAGATCAAGGACTGGGAGGGCTTTTAAGATCCTATCCAGAGATGACACAAATCAGGGTTGCTCTCCTTTTCTTTTCTTTGTTGTTTTTTTTTTTTTTTTTTCCAGTCCTAGGGCTTGAACTCAGGGTCTGAGCAGTCCCTGAGCTTCTTTTTCTCAAAAGCTAGGACTCTACCTTGAGCCACAGTGCCACTTCTGGATTTTTTGTTTGTTTGTTTATGTGGTACTGAGGAATCAAACCCAGGGCTTCATGCATGGTAGGCAAGCGCTCTACCACTAAGTCACATTCCCAGCCCTCATTCCCAGCCCTGAGGGATGCTCTTAATGAAAGCTGTGCTAAGACGTGGTCCCAGCTCCATTACACTTCGAAAATCACAGTGAAGGCAGGCATTCTTATTGCCTAGGAGCTTCCATGGCTCAAGCTTTTCCTTGAGTCCAAAAGCTCCTGGGAAAATCACAGCCTCTGAGCCTGCGTCTCTCTATGTGTGAAGACAGGTACTTCCAGAGGAGATAGGAACTGCTGAGCTCGACCTCATCATGTTAATGACAGTAGCTAGGATACCATGCTTGTGACACCTTTCTTTGGCTCTCAGAATGATCCTGTCTAAGAGATGAGGGTCCAAGGCACAGGTAGTCACGTTTACTTATTCGTTTGCTTATATACTTTTCTGGGGTTTGAACTCAGGGCCTCATTCATGCTTTTCCTTGGCTTTTTCCCCACTTACAGCTAATGCTCTACTAGTTGAGTCACAGCTCCACTTCTGGCATTTTGCTGGTTTCTTGGAAATAAGAGTCTCATGAACTTTTCTTCCCCAGCTGGCTTTGAACCGGGATCTTCAGACCTCAGCCTTCTGAGTAGCTAGGATTGCAGATCTAAGCCCCCAGCACAGATGAGTCACTCTTTTAACACCATACAAAGAGGAAAGAATCTGGGGCTAGGGGATCAGCAATTCTGCAGCCATTTCCTCAGAGACTCCTCCTAGCCATTTGCTCTATAACCCCTTGCTGATCAGAATCTACCACAAAGCCCAGGGAACTCTCACCACAGATCCACTATTTTTATTACTAACAGCATTCAAGCCAGCATCACCAAAGTCAGTGATTCATCATATCACTGACAATGTGTGTCACTCCTACCATTCTCATCTTTTAAACATTCTGTCTTCCCCCCATGCAGCGTGTCCCCAGCTCTCCCTTGCCATTGTTTGATTACCCTTGTCTGATTATTCTTATCCGATTACTCTTGTCTGGCTCCTTCTCCATGGCCACCTGGGCTCCTGCTAATTCTCTATGGGCCTCTTCTCCAAGGAGAATACTAAACTGGGCTTTCCTTCTCTCCCTGTCACTAACTGTTCATCTTCAGACTATCCACAAGTCTCTCTGAGCAGCATTCATTGATTCATTGATGGGAAAACAATGGGGCTTAAAGCACAGAAATGTCTCTGAGCTCTACAATGCCTGGCTCTTCTGTCTACCCTTATCCCAACCCAGGGTTCCCTCAGCAAACAGCACCAATGAAGAAGTCGTGATGGCTCTCAGGAGACAAGGAAGTCATCCACTGAAGCATAGGAAGGAACTTTAAACATCACTGTGTCTGAAACCAAGAACATCCAGCTGCTATGCAACAGCAGAAAGCTCTGTCAACTGGACTGGATTACCTCCCGCTAGAGACTGGAAAGTCTTCAATGGTTGAAGTACCTCATGGTATCAGAGTATAAAGTGTGATAAAATAGAAATTGTTCTAGACTAGAACAAAGCCTTCCCCTCCCTCTGAAACTCTACTGTAGCAACAAGAACTGTGGAGAGAACATGGAGCTGTGGCTCAAGTGGTAAAACACCAGCCATGAGCAAAAACATCCAAGCCAGAATACGAGGCCCTAAGTTCAAACACAAGTACTCACACCACAAGGAAAGCAATAAAAAAGAATTTTGGAGATATAACTTGCTATAGTAGATGCTTAACAAAAAATAGAACAATCTAATCACATGAAACATCTTAGATTTATGGATTTTTAAGTAGTCAAAACAGAACATCAAATCACAGATAACTACAAATATTTGCATTGATTTAAATGTCTAAAGCCGCAATACACTTGGGTCTATTTCACAGTTCATATAACTTCAGATTTACAAATGAACAAGTATCAGTCAGATAGAGCAAAGGTTTAGGAAGTTACTAAACATTCTGATGGTGACACATATCTTGTCCAAAAATAATGATGATTTTATGTGTTTCATGAGATCTTTTGTACAAGGGTACATTACAGAGTGAAAAATAAGACAAACATAGGTTCCTTTCTTGCATTATTTAATACCATGGAAAATGCAAATTTTATCCAGTAAATTTCATCAGTGTAGTTTGTTTAAACTCAACTGAGGAATTCCCAGATCTAACTTTAGGCTCTATAAATCATCACTGCTTGACTCTTTCTCCCTAAATCTTATAAAAATAAAATCGAGCACTACTAATACTTTTTCTTTTAAAAATAACTCCCAACTTTTGTCCTTGTAAGTTAGCAAAATCTCTACTTTAAACAACACAAATACCACATGGATTTTTTTTCTTTTAAGAATTCTGAATAGAAGGATAATATCAGTTATATCTCCTTCCAGGCCAGCTTTGAAACCATCAATGATGATAAATACTAAACTGAAACATTCAATAATAATAATCCTGGCTGGGTACCAGTGCTACTCAGCTGTAGTTCTACCTACTCAGGAGACTGAGATCTGAGAATGGCAATTCAAAGCAGGCAGGAAAGTCTATGCCACTCTTATCTTCAATTAGTCAGCAAAAAGCCAAAAATGGAGGTGTGGCTCAAGTAGTAGAGCACTAGCCTTGAGCAAAAAAAAAAACTAAGGGAAATTACAAAGCCCTGAGTTCAAAACCCAGGACAAGCACTAAAAAAATAAATAAATAAATAGAAAAATAACCTTACCTTTCTCCCACACCCTAAGGAACCAAAGTTATGTATCTCATTTCATATCAACCGTCTGAAGACATCATTTGGTTTTTCTCTCACAAAAATGGCAACAACAGCTAAGTGGTGGTAGTTCAAACCTGTGATCCTAGCTACTGAAGAGGCTGATACCTGAGGGTCACAGTTCAAAGCCAGCCCAGGCAGGAAAAACTATGAGACACTTAGCTCCAATTGTCTACCAAAAGAAGAAAAGTGGGAAGTGGAACTGTGGCTCACGTGGTAGAGGGCTAGCCTTGAGTGGAAAAACTCAGGGACAGCAACCAAGACCCTGAGTTCAAACCCCAGGACTGGCACACACACACACACACACACACACAAACACACCACACACACCACACACATACACACCACACACACACATACACACACACACTATCCTGCTATTTATTGTTTATTTCTGTCCTGCAGGACAAGTTATGGACAATATGGATAGATGAGACTACGATGGCCCACAAGTACAGGCACACAATTAATTGGCTGCCACAAAGGGTGTGTCTGAGAAAACAGAATTGACAGAATCAGAGTCAGATTTCACTCTAGCCGACTTTAAGATGCCCTCGGCTGCGATCGAGGTCTCACTGGGGAAGAGCCTGACTTTCCCATTCTGCCCGGCCGCAGTTTCTTTCAGCGGCTCCAGAAACACGACTCTTTTACCTGCCTTGCGATCCTCTGCCGAGTTATCACTAGCCGGACCAGGACTGAGAATAGAGGAATGAACATTGCTTTGGTTTAGCATAGCTTTCTGTCTTTTGGTTTTACAATTGCACGGACACGGTGTGAGATAGAGGTACAACAGGACCAAAACGATGCTGGCCACACAGGCGGCGAGAGTGGTGAATGCAGTGTTAAACGCCTCATGAGCGTGGGATCTGTTGACAGTGAAATTGCTCACATGGATGGTGATATCCACGGTTTCATTTAACAGGCGCTGCCTGTTCATTGCGATGCAGGAATAAACCCCGGCATCCTCCAAACGGGGGCTTTCGATCACCAGACTTCCATTGTACAACACGTGAAAGTTTTCCACATCTTTATGGGGCTCCAGTAATCTGTTATCCGGACTGACCCAGATGAAATCCGTATTCCCATTACCAATCTTGCTGTCACAGTTGACAATCAGCCTTTCTCCAACATGAGCCTCGTGAATAAAGCCAAGGACGTGGAAGGAGCTATTGACAATGCTGTCAGAGCAATTCATAACACTATCTTGGATCAGAAGCAGCGGGTGGGAGTGTCTGGAGTCAGACCCCAGGTGACAGGTGTAATCGTTCTTAAAATCCGTCACGGAGCTAAAGTGCCGGTGATACCAAAAGATCAGCAAAGAGTGCAGGGAACAGTCACAGACAAATGGGTTTCCATGAAGGTAGAGTCCCCTCAGCTGTTTTCCTGGCACTCCACTTAATTGGTGTATGGGTAGGGATGGGATCTGGTTATAAGAGACATCTAGAAACATCAGGTCTGACAGCTTGTACTTTCCAACATACAAATCCATGGGAAACTGGGTGAGAAAGTTTCCACTTAGGTAGAGTTTTTGTAGTTGGGAGAGGCCTCCAAAGGCTGAAGGATCAAGACAGGAGATGTGATTGTTGTAAAGCAGGAGCACTTCTAGAACCTTCAACTCATGGAACACTGCACTTTTCACGGATTCCAACTTATTGGATG
The DNA here is from genome assembly GCF_023159225.1 of Perognathus longimembris pacificus. Classification (NCBI taxonomy): domain Eukaryota; kingdom Metazoa; phylum Chordata; class Mammalia; order Rodentia; family Heteromyidae; genus Perognathus; species Perognathus longimembris. Next base: position 56,470,362 of record NC_063161.1, on the reverse strand, counting down.
ATAAATCGAGACACTTCAAATTTGGAGTGGTGGCAAAACTGCCCGTGGATACATTAGTGATGTTGTTATGGCGTATGATTAGTGTGTTCAGTTGGGTAAATGACACTGGTAGCCACTCAGAATCCAGGAGCCCAATTCTGTTATAACTCAGATCCAGTCTCTTAATCAGTCTGAAAAGGTTTCCTGGCACCTTGGAGAGGTTTTTGTTGGTGCAGCTGACAATATCCGTGGCACAGATGCAAGCTGTGGGGCAGACCCCGGAAGTACCTCGGCTCACTGCCAGCGTGATCACCAACAAACATAGCAGCTCTCTGCACCCAGGTCTGATGGCTCCAAGAAGGGTGGGTGGTGTGTGTGGCCTCACAGACATTCTGGTCACCTCGGGTCTCTGCCAGGCGTCTTCTCACCAGCTTAGCCTCCCACCAATCTGGCAAACAATATTCTTTAAGGGTGGAAAAGACATAAATATTCAGTGAGTTAACCCTTAGGAATCATACCATACCCCCCACCCACCCACACTCCCAGGAACTTTTGAAACAGCTTTCCTTACAAGTTGAGAGGCTCCAGATCGTTGTGTTACTGCTAAAAAGAATTTGTCCTCCTAGATCACTCCTGCTTATGGACATTCAGGGTGCACTCTCTCTCTTATTAAAAAAACAAATTCTAAAGAAGTGTGCGTCCTTCCTGGCACCACCAGTGGCTCCTGTCAGTAATCCTAGCTCCTCAGCAAACTGAGATCTGAAGATTGCAGTTCGAAGCCAGCCACCAGCAGCAAAGAAGTCCAACAGACTCTTATCTCTAAGTAACCACCAAAACGCTGGGCATGGAGCTGTGACTCAAGAGGTAGAGAGCCAACCTTGGGTGAACAAGCTAAGGGACAGCATCCAGGTCCTAAGTTCAAGACCCAGTATTGGCACAAAGAAAAACAAAAGAACAACACAAACAAACAAAAAAGCATGCATCCTGTGCGCGCTCCCTCCAAGGAGCACAGAAACAGGCGACCGCGTCCTGTAAACAACTAAACGGAAATGCCGAAGAAGTCACCGTCTTAGGAACAACTCACGGAGCGGGAAGCTCCCGGGCTCCGCGGCCGAGCGGCGTCGCGTCCCCAGGTCCGTTTGTCGGTCCGGGTCCTTCCCTCCGGCTCCAGCCGCGATCCGGTCCCCCGGTTCCCGGCGGGCGGCGGCCTCCCGCTGCCTCTCAACTTTGGGGAGTTTCAAGCAGCGGCGGCGGCGACCGCAGCGAGCCCCGCAGCCCCCCGCTCCTCGGGCTCCCCTCGGCTCGTCCCGGCTCTCCGCATGGCACGGCTGCAGGTACCGCAGGGGCGCGCGGGGCGCCCGGCTCCAGCCCGAGGGGCGGGTGCGGGCTGTTGGTCCGAGTGGGCCCCGCCTCTCTGCGATCGGGAGGCTCCGGGGTGGGGTGGGGTGGGGGGACCCCGGGTTTCCGCGCCCGCCTTCCGCCTGGGATCCCCGTTCGCCCCAGGGTCGGGTGCGGGCCGGCGAGGCGGTCCTGCCCCTGCGCGTCCCCGGTCCCGTGGGCACCGCCGCGGGGAGCGGGAGGCGGGCAGGGGGCGCGCGGCCCGGGAGGGGAGCGGTGGAGCGGCCAATCGGAGCGGCGGCCGGCGCCCCCCGCACTCCCACCCTCCGCCTTCCTCCGGCTGCGGCTGCGGGGGTCCGCGCGCGCTCCGGGGGGCCCCCGGCTTTGCGCACGGGGCCAGGACGCATCCACCCACTCTCCTGCCAGTCACGTCCGTTTGCCCAGCCCCGAACAGGTTGGGGGTGGGGTGGGGTGGAGACTGAAGGCTCAGGGGGTGACGCCCAGCCTGGCAGGGAGGGAGCAAGGGAGCGCACCCCTGGGGGATCGATCACTACGCGTCTCCACCCAACCAACCTACAGGACACCCCACCCGCAGCCTCCTGGATCTTTGCTTTGGGGGCGAGGGGGCAGTGGGCCAGGGGCTTTCAAGATGCTGAGTACCACCGCCCTGCAAGGTTTACAAAACAAGCCCGAGCGGCAGCCTGTCGTCTCCGCCTACATTTGGGGAGGGGGGAATGGGGAAGAGGGGGAAGGGAAGTTGGGCACGGCTCCTCCAGGCTTGACCAGGATCTCAGCTGGAGGGAAGAACAGACAAAGCCTAGTGGGAACACCCATCTTGTCCCTGGAAAAGTTCTATCCCTTTCCTAACTAAAAAGGTGGCAACAGGATGGTGCCCCAGTTCAAGATGCAAAAGGTCCCGGTGCTGGTGACACAGTGATGCATGCACACCTGTAATCCTAGCTATTCAGAATGCTGAAATCTGAGGATCAAGGTTCAAAGCCAGCCCAGGGAAAAGAGGCAATGAGACTCTTATCTCCAGTTAACCAGCAAAAAGCTGGAAGAAGATTTGTGGCTCAAGTAGTAGAGCATTAGCCTTGATCAGAAATAGCTAAGGGATAGTACCCAGGCCCTGAGTTCAAGCCCCAGTATGGGCACCAACAAAGAAGAAAACGGAGGAGCAGAAGGAGGACATGGAGGAGGAAGAGGAGTGTAGGGAAGACTTGTTAGCAGATAGCTGGAATGCAAAGGTAAAGTTATTCACCTTTGGGGGGTGGGGAGGACTTTCTGGAGTCACGCCCCCCCCCCCATTAAGACTAATCCGAGAATGGGGATGCCCTTCACAGGCCAGGGGGCTGCCATCCTTCAGTTTACTTGGGTCCAGCAGTCATGGGAAGGTACAAGCAGGGCGAGTCCTTGCCAAAATGAGGGGCAGAGAGCACTAGGCTGATGAGGTTTTTCCATTAAAAATCCATTTTTGTTTAATTCCAAGATTTAGCGATGGGGTCTGATTGAGCCAAATGACCCATTTGGCCATTATATCCGGATTAAAGAAATAAATTACTGGCCTAACAAAAGATGTGAACCAGAGCAGAACTGATAGGGAGACCAATGAAAGCCAGACTAAACTGAGAAAAAACAGCTGGGACTGGTCCCATCATTTGTAATATTACTTAATAAATAAAAGAATGGCAACCAGCCCCCTCCCCCAACACACACATTCAGGCAACTCTGAATTTATTCAAAGTGGATTCTAATACAGATCTACTAGACCAGGGCCAAATTTAAATGCAACTGTGTACACTGATGATCTTCTTGTTATGGAATCAATCTTGAATTAAAAATGGTATATCAGGATGATTCAGATGAGGGCAAAGGACCCAGATAACTTTCACAGTCATGCAAAGCTAAACTTGAAGCAGGGCACTAGTGGCTCACATTTGTAATCCTAGCTACTCAGGAGCCTGAGATCTAAAGATACAGGCTCTATTTAAAGCCAGTCCAGATAAACAGACCGGAAAGACTCTTATCTCCAGTTAACCAGCAAAAATCTGAAGCTGGATGTGTGGATCAAGTGGTAGACAGGTGGATCAAGTAGTGGATCAAGACAGGTGGATCAAGGCTGGCCTTGAAAAGTCAAGCAAGAGAAAGGCCCTGAGTTGAATCCCCACTATTGAGCACACACACACACACACACACACACACACACACACACACACACACACACACACACACTTTGTTCATAAACAGCCTAAAATGATTCATGAAAACATTCCCTCCCTGGAGACTGGTAAAGGTTAAGATTTTCTCATATTAGGCCACATATCCTGAACTGCAAAAACCTTGGTTTCTAGACCTTCATTCGTATGGAGGTAACAGAGAAAAAGAATCAAAGTTACTAAGAGGAGTAGTTTTTAAATGAGTCATAAATTACCAGGTTTTTGCAGCATTTTACTAAGTAACTAGCATCCTCCTTGGAAGGAAGCCATGGAGGAAAGTGCTGAGTTCTGTGTGTGTGTGTGTGTGTGTGTGTGTGTGTGTGTGTGTGTGTGTGTGTGTGTTTAATCTCAAAATACTCTTTTTAAAAAAAAAGAGAGAGATGACTTTAAAAAATAGAAAGATATGTCAGGTGCCTATGGCTCACACCTGTAATCCTAGCTACTTAGGAGGCTGAGACCTGAGGATTGTGGTTCAAAGCCAACCCGGCAGGAAAGTCCATGAGACTCTCATCTCCAATTAACCACCAGAAAACTGGAAGTGGTGCTGTGGCTGAAGTGAGAGAGCGCTAGCCTTGTGCTGAAGAGCTCAGGGACAGGGCCCAGGCCCAGAGTTCAAGCCCCATACAGACAAAAACAAAGAAAGAGGGCTAGACTATGACTCTAGTACTAGAGTATTGTCTAGTACTAGAGTCATAGTCTAGCAAGGGAAAGGTCCCGAATCCTTCCCTAATCCTGCAAAAATGAACAAACAAAACACCAGAAAGTTATAGCAGAAGACATATCACAGAAATGGACCCCAAAAAGATTATACAAGGGGCTGGGAATATGGCCTAGTGGTAGGGTGCTTGCCTCCCATACATGATCCTCAGATCTCAGCCTCCTGTAGTAGCTAGTATTATAGCCAGGAGTCTCAAGCACCCGGTCTTGAAAGAAAACATTTTTATCTCTCTGGCATCATTTTAACATTCTTCCTCTTCTGGCAGATCCCTTCTGTAATTAGTGCTGCTTCTATGGCTGTAATAAAATACCTGAGGCCTGTTACCTTATAGAAGAGGCTTATTAAGTTTGAAATTTGGGGGACTGAAAGTCTAAGACTGGGTGGTCCCATCAGTTCTATCTCTGGTGAGGACCACTCCCCTTTCTTGGCTGCTCAAAACATGGTGGATGGGGGCTGGGAATATGGCCTAGTGGCAAGAGCACTTGCCTCCTACACATGAAGCTCTCGGTTCGGTTCCCCAGCACCACATATATGGAAAACGGCCAGAAGGGGCGCTGTGGCTCAGGTGGCAGAGTGCTAGCCTTGAGCGGGAAGAAGCCAGGGAAGGTGCTCAGGCCCTGAGTCCAAGGCCCAGGACTGGCCAAAAAAAACAAAAAAACAAAAAAAAACATGGTGGATGGCCTTTGGACACGAGTAAGAAAAGGTGCGGTCATGTGATAGGACTGTGTGCCAGAGAGCATCAGGCTCTGGGCCCATTCTTTCTATAACCAGTTTCTCTTTGCACCTCAGGTTCTTCTAGAACTGCATGAATCCCTTCCCAAGGTGATGCCCATCACAAACTGATTCCCTTACACTAAGCCCCCACTCTGTGGTGGTATGGCCTCAACACCACCACACCTAGAACCCAACTTTCAGCACCTCAAAACATACTCAAACCACAGCACTCTACTTCCATCAGAGAGCAAGTTGCATGAGGGCAGCGGTTTTCTCTGTCTTGGTCACTGCTTTAGTCACAGCTCTGGAACCTTGCTTGACAATAAAACTCTGATGATGAACTGACCAGCCAGGAACCTCCTCCAGGTAGCAAAGGTTCGTCTTTCCCCATCAGGGCCTGCTAGTTATTATCTTGCCCTTTATACTTAATGAAGCTTGTCTTTTTAAAAAAATGCAAGACAGAAGGGAAAAGGGGAGTTAGAGAAGAGCATTCCTTTAAAGATTATTTACATCCTGGATCCAGTCATTCCTGAAAGCCACTGATCATTGTTGCTCCTTTTTTCATTGTATACTTTGGCTGGCAGCTCAAGTGGTAGAGTGCCAGTCCAGCAAGCACCAGCCTTGAGTTCAAGTCCCAGTAGTATCACCAAAAAATGTTTTAAGGAATAATATTATAATTCATTATATACTCTTCCTGCTCCTCTCATTTTTTGCTTAAACTATTTTGAATCACATTTATATAATTTGTGACTGAGAGGCCTAATACCTACAGTGAGTGAGGTGTGGGTGTGCGTGCGCGCGCACACGGGCATGTCCCTTATTTGCCAGACACTGATATTGGACATGTGTTATTTCATTTACTGTTTACCAAAACCCTAAGACTTGATCTAATGCTGTAACTCATATAGAACACATCTGTGTACCACAGTTTGAAAATGGAATGCTCTAAAATGATCCAAAGGCTCCACTGGAAGGATGTAAATTAGGCAACATAAAGAAGTTCCTTCCAGAATGGCTCTGACTTGGCGTGAGTACCAAAACAGATGGCTAGACATGCCTTCGGTCCCTTCCATGAGGTGTTATCTGCTGGTATTTTTGATCAGTTGATAATGATCCCAATGGGTAGTAGTTTGTCACTAGACATGATTTTGAAGCTGGTGTGCTGAGATTAGCATGGTCAGGCAAGCACCATTCTGGGTGTGAAAGCGACTTCCACCTGAGGTAATGATTTGAGTAGCTGAATCTCTGGGGATGTTGTAGCCTGCAAGTTCCAGAGTTTCTTAAGTTGAATTCATAGGTTTAAGATATTACCTGGGCACCAGTGCCTCATGCCTTTAATCCTAGATAATCAGGAGGCTAAGATCTGCTGATGATGGTCCAAAGCTAGCCCACTAAGGAAATCCATGAAACTCTGATCTCTAATTAGCCATCCACAAGCCAGAAGAGGAACTGTAGCTCAATGGTAGAGCCACCAGCCTTAGTGAGAAAGCTCAGAGACAGCACCTAGGCCCTGAGTTCAAGCTCTAGTTTCAGTGCAGACAGAGAGAATTCAAAGCAGCCCAGGCAGGAACTGAGACGCTTACCTCCACTTAACCACCAAAAGGCTCAAAGTGGAGCTGTGGCTTATATGGTAGAGCACCAGCCTTGAGTAAAATAGCTCAGGGATAGCACCCAGTCTCTATACTCAAGCCCCAGTTTCACACACACAAACATATACATACATGTGCACGCGGGTGCACGCACACACACACACATACTATAAAGATACGAGAGCTATAAGACAAGACACTGTTATACCATGTTGATGGTTCTGAGTCCATGTTTACTAATCATCATCGCTATAATGGCGGTTTCTAAACCTAAGGAGGTTTTTCTACAGTTCCTCCCACATTTGACTTGAGCAAGTGTCCTGTGATCCAGTCGGATTTGGGCACTGGTGGAGAGCTATTGTGGCCTTTTATTTACTTTACCTTTTGAACCCAGGGCCCCTGGTGACTGTGGACACGGCACCCTTCCCCCCCCCCCACCTCCTCAGGGCCTGAGCTCTGCACACAGAAGCTTCTTGTGACTAGCTCCCCACTGGGTGGACAGGACCTGGCCTAGAGCTTTTATTCTGTGACTATGAGCATGGCTCCACAGAAAACACACAGCTCTGGCACTGTCCCCCACTTTGGCAGCCTGTCCCTCCCTTGGCCTGCTCCAGGTGGTCTTGGGAAACTACCCCAGGTTTGTGATGGAACTGGAATCTCATCTCTTACTAAACAGAGACATATTTTCAGAGCATCCTCAAACTCGGGTCCTTGTTCTTCTCTGACACTCTGGAAGTATATATCACGTGGCTTGTTTCTCTGGAATCTCTCCCTGTCTGTCAATGGTGGGGACCTACTGTCCCTCTGAGAAAGGGGGCCCCACCGTGGAACATTTTGAAGCAATCCCTATATCCGTTTGTCTGTTTCTTTCCTTCACTTTTGACTAGGGGTGTTTGGGGCTCATTTCTATTTTAAATTTAATTGCTGTAAGATACATCTAACACCAGGTGCTGGTAGCTCATGCCTGTAATCCTAGCTACCCAAGAGGCTGAGGTCTGAGGATCATGGTTTGAAGCCAGCCTTGGCAGGAAAGTCCATGAGATGCTTATCTCCACTTAACTACCAAAATGCTGGATGTGGAGCTGTGCCTAAGCCTTGCGCAAAAAAAGTTCAGAGACAGTGGTCAGGCTCTGAGTTCAAGCCCTAGGACCAGCACCAAAAAATAAATCATCTAACATGAAAATTGCCATTTTAAGTGGCCAATTTAGTGTGTTGTAATTAAAATTATCTATTAGTACTACAGAATACTCATAATATTGTGTAACTACCACCATGGCCTAATCAAATAGACCATTGCAAGTAAGTTTAGTTCGTCATGCCATTGTCATGGCAGATCTGCCCTCCCGGCCCTGGCCCCCTCTCCTGGGCTGCCTTTGGACTGGACTCCTCCTGGCAGTCGTGGTGAAGTCTTGCAGTCTGCAGTGCTGAGGGTGTGCATGCATTCACTTGACCTTGTCAAGGTGTGGACGGACTTTTTAGCTAAGGGTTGTGACACCAGTTGAGATCACCTGGTTAAGATCCTTTTTAGTTTCCACAGCTGCACTTGAACTTACCATGTGCCAGTGGGGCCCAAAGTCCTATTGACTCACAGCCTTCCATTGTGAAAGTATTAGACCTTTGTATGATAACAAAAGCCTACTGGGTATAATGAGATGAGAAGACGTAAGTTCTAGTCTTGATCAAAAATGCTTTTATCCCCAAGAGCTCACGGAGGGTATGACAATTGATGATTTCTAAAGTCGCTTCCAAGTTGAAAACATTCGCTTCATTTTCAGCTAACAAGGTGTCCTCAGTTGCAAAGCCAGGGACACTGGCTGCTAGGCTTGGGCTGAGTTTTTTCATCTGGATCAGCGGTAGCAGCTGAGGACAGGCTGACTCCTCTTCTCTCTCTGCAGTGAGTGATGCCAGTCCCATTACTTCTTTAGGAAAAGCAAATTCAGGCACATTCTCTACAGTGAGGAGATCACTTTAATCTAGCAAGTGTTGGCTCACACACACCTATTGCAAAATCATTTCTAACACACACAACACATACACACACACACACACACACACACACACACACACACACACACACACAAAGGGGATATTCAGCCAGTGTTGGTAGGGGAGGCTCAGATCCAAGGATCATAATTTGAACTCAGCCCAGGCAGGAGCTGTGGCTCAAGTGGTAGAGCACTAGCCTTAAGCAAAAAAGTTAAGGGATAGTACCCAGTTCCTAAGTTCAAGTCCTGAGACCAGAAAAAAAAAAAGTAGAAAGCTATAAATAAAGAAAATATTAAAAATCAGAGAAAGTCATTCATAATCTTCATAATCTTGCTGATAAATTATAGTTTCTGCTCAAATAATAAACCTGCTTATGTAAGAAAACAGATATTTGTAAAAGAGCTTATTTTCTTTGCTATAATTATATAATGAGAGAAAACAGAAAACCTTTTTCTTCTTTCCCTTGTTATTTTACGTTGTCATTGATGTGAGCCAGAATCTTGCTGTAGATCCCAGGATAACCTTAAATTTAGGATCCTCCTTGCTTTGCCTCCCAGAGGCAAGCGTTATAGGTGTGAAGCATCATGCATGGCCTAACCTTTTCCTTAAATACTCCAAAATTCTTAGCCTTCGGATTAAATGCCCAAATCAAAATTTGCTTTCAAGAAAATCAGAAGCTAGGTGCTGGTACCTTGTGCCTGTAATTCTAACTACCCAGGAGGCTGAGATCTGAGGATCATGTTCAAAGCCAACTTGAGCAGAAAAGTCCTTGAGACTCTTCTCTCCAATTAACCACCAGAAAGCTGGAAGAGGAGCTGTGGCTCAAAGTGCTAGAGGGACAATCTTGAGCAAAGAAGTGCAGGGACAGCATCCAGACCCTGAATTCAAACTTCCCTATCAATACACACACACACACACACACACACACACACACACACACACACACACACACACACACACACACACACACACCAGTATGTCAAAACCAGGCCTTTAGCAATATGGTAAGATCTTGGTTATAAGTGACAGGTGCTTTAATTTTTATTTTTCTCAGTATTAGCCTGAGGAGATCATCTAATTGAATTTCCAAATGCTATAATGCCTCTCAATACTGGGATTAACTTTATCTCTCTGATAAACACAGAAAACATTTTAACAAACCCAGTTTAGAGAAACCACATTAAACATTCAGACTCCTGTTTTATGTCCTTTGAAAATTTGATTTCCTGGACCAGTAATTAATTTATCATAGCTTTATAAAGGTAGATCTGATTATTCAAAGTAATATCTAATTTGAAACAATTCACCAATCACCAATAACACAAAACTAAAAGAAGGCAGAATTGAGAACGAAAGGAAAAAGCTTGCTTTACAACCAACCCCAGCACAAATTCTTCAGCAATTATTTTCAGCAAATGCAAGGCCTTTTGTGACGAATGCTGTATGGGTAATTTGCACTGGAACTCTGACCTTTCAGGCTATCATAGTGAAAAAAGCACATTCATCTAAAAGAAAGCAGGAGGAATTCTGGAACAATCACTGGAAGTGGCCTTGATAATTGCAAGTGGTCTGGCCGACATTGCGATCCCACTTTGTATCAGGGCCCTAAGAAAAGATTGTTAATGTCCACATTTGCTAATGAAAGCCATGGGCCTTAGTGGTTCCGTGTAACTTTCCCAAGATTAGTGGTTTGCTGCAAAAGCCAGATCTCTCACTAAGGCCTCTCATTCTCCAGTTTCATGCTTAACCATTAGCTTTAATGCTTCCCATTTAGGGAATAGTAAGGTCAGCCATAATTTAAATTCCATTCAGCAAATATTGTTAGCCTTGGCCATATTCCCAGAGCCATAAGATGGCTGCTCTTCTCTAGGAATTTATAGTATGATTAGAAATAAGCATAGGATAAGGTACCATAGAAATCAGTTCCAAAGTGGAAGAGCCAAAATATTTACAACAGAAGGCATGTGTACTTTGGCTATTTAAAAAGTATAAACAGTGCCAGGGGCCTTACAGGCTTATGCCAGTAATCTTCGCTATTCAGTAGGCTGAGATCTGAGATCTGAGAATTCAGAATTTGAATGCAGCCCAGGCAGACAAGAGCGACTCCAATCTCCACTTCACCAGCAAAAGTCCGAAGTGGAAGTGTGTCTCAAGTGGTAGAGTTCAAGCCCTAGTATGCATGTGCCAACACACACACACACACACACATACACACACACACACACACACACACACACACGAAAATCATAATGTCAAAACAAGCTCTATTAGGATTATGGTAAGGTGGAGTCATAAGTGGCAGTATTGCTCAGTATTAGACTGAGGAGATGATCTATTTGAATTCCCACATGCCTTGGGCAAAAAAGCTAAGCACAAGACTCTTGAGTTCAAGCCCCAGTACCTGCACACACTATGCATGCAATATTTTAGTTATTGTTTAATTTGTTGATCAAATGTCTGATTCAACAAGGTGAATTGCATGCAAATAAAGACATGATTTTGTGGGAGCTTGGGAATATGGCCTAGTGGTAGAGTGCTTGCCTCTCATACATGAAGCCCTTGGTTCGATTCCTCAGCACCACATATATAGAAAAAAGCTGGAAGTGGCCCTGTGGCTCAAGTGGTAAAGTACTAGCCTTGAGCAAAAAGGAAGCCAGGGACAGTGCTCAGACCCTGAGTTCAAGCCCCAAGACTGGCAAAAAAATTTTAAAAACAAATTAAAAATTAAATAATTTTGTAGAAACTACTAAGTTTCTACAAAATTATCTCTTAGAATTGAGCAACAACATAAACTGTAGATTCATCCACGATGGCATCCACAATGAAGCATTATAAACAAGCAAAGTCAAGTCTCCTGGCATGCACCAGTGTCCTAAAAAACCCTCTAAATTAAATGCCAAATGGCAATGTGTGGGAAAATATTGGTGATATGGTAAATAGAGTTTTGAATAATATGTAATTAAGTGAATAGATTTTGGGTCTGGAACTTCTATTTATTCTCTTTTTTATTTACTTTAAAAAAATTTTGTACTAGGTCTTGCTATCAAGGCCTGAGCACTGTCACTCTGTTTTTGCTCAAGGCTAGCACTCTACTTTTTGAGCGATAGCTTTACTTCTGGTTTTTTGGTGGTTAATTGGAAAGAAGAGCCTCAAGGATTTTCCTGCGAAGGCTTGGCTTTGAATCTCGAGCCTCACATCTCTCAGCCTCTTGAATAGCTAGGATTACAGGCATGACCCACCAGTGCCCAGTTTAATCTATCTTTTTATTTTCATAGTCCCTCAAACTATATACATCCATGTGTATTAGTGCTGGGGTTTGAACTCAGGGCCTCATAATTGCTAGGCTCGAGTTCTAATACTTGAGCCACTCTTTAGCTGGACTTCTGTTTATTTTCTATGTGATATTCAGAAGAGAACTCTACATTCTGGTTCTCGGTGTCTCCATTAGTAAATGGAAACCAGTACCCGTGTGTGGACTGTTTGATTTCACAAGGTTTGCTGAGTCAGAGGATGAAAGGGGCTTTGGAGAACTATCAGCCTACAGAAGAGCATTTCCTTATTGCCCTTGGCCTTGGTCATGGCCTGATACAGCACAGATGTTTAATAATTGTTTGTTGAACCTAATGGCTCAGTTCGTGTACAAAATAAGCAGAGCAGGAGAGGTGTCTTGGCACAATATGTTTATACTAATTATGTGGCTCCCCAGTGGCAGCAGGTCCTCATTTTCCATCCTGCCTCGCCCTGCCTCGCTCTGCCTCACCCAGCCTGCCCGGTCTCAGCTGGAACAGATGGAACAAGCCCACTGATCTGTGCGGCTTCTAAAGCCCCTCAGGACCAGAAGGTGGCTGGATGTACAGATCTTTATTGGAGGATGAAGATGGGCATTTTGAGTATGTACTGAAGGAAGACCCAAATAAGCTCTGAACGACAGGAAAAAGTCAAAATAAAACAAATAATAACAATACTGATCATAATAATCACACTCTCTAAAGAGCAAGGTGTTGGTTTTGTGTCCATCCTGGGGCTTGAACTTAGGGCTTGGGTGTTGTTCTTGAGCTTTTAATTTTTTTTGGTCAAGGCTGGTGCTGTACCGCTTGAGCCACATCTTCCCTTCTGGATTTTGGTGGTTAGTTGGAGATAAGAGTGTCATGGATTTTCCTGCCTAGGCTGGCTTTAAATCACAGTCCTCAGATCTTGGCCTCCTGAAAAGCTGGGATTACAGATGTAAGCCACCAGCACCTGGCTTTTAAATTTTATTTTTTTAATTATCTTTAAATAGTTTAACAAAGGGGTTTCAATTCAACAACTTATTAAATACAATGCATCTTGATCTATGTTACCCTTTCCATTCCTTCCATTTTTATCTATTGTTAGTATCCTAGATGCTTAGTTAAGGTTTTCATCCCTTGTCAGGCAGTATTTATAGGAACATTGTCTATATTTACTACCTTGATATAAAAAAAAAAATTGCAAGCTTGGAATGTGTCTTAGTGGCAGAATACTTGCCCAGCATGCATGAAGCCCTGGGTTCGATTCCAGTACCACATAAACAGAAAAAGCCAGAAGTGGTGCTGTGACTTAAGTGGTAGAACACTAGCCTTGAGTGAGAGAAGCTCAGGGACAGTGCCCAGGCCCTGAGTTCAAGCCCCAGGACTGGCCAAAGAAAAGGGGGGTGGGTATTTGACAGTAATTAGGACTCCTTATTTCTGAGCCATGCTTTATCTCAACAAGACTCATGTGGGGGGACAGGAAACAGAGGAGCCATTGCAAGGACACCCCAAAGCAATATGCTTGCACCTTGACTCTCGCCTCTGAAAACCCTGTTTCTCTACCACTATTCCCCCATCATGTTCTAATCTTAGGCATAACTACTGCCTCTGCCATTTAGAAACTATATCAGACATTGAATATTGGATAACTATGATTCAGTATTACAAACATTGCATAGATAATTAAGCAATCTGTTTCAAAGATCTATTCATCTTTAAGATTGATGTCACATTATCTTTAGAACTAGAGGATAGATTGTTTATCTTCTTAGTCACTATGTGTACATAGTAATAGATTATAATACAATGTGTACTGCTATTCACATCAATTAATTCATCTATACTTATTTAACTTTTCCTGTATCTTGTCCTCTTTTAAGCTCACAGAGGAGAAAGATAATTTTCTCATATCTTGTTGTTATTCTTTGCAGTTTTTCACATAATACCTTGCATAGTTTGGGCTTCATCTGGATTGGATTTAATTGCAACATCTATCCTTTGATCTAAGAGAAGGCAACATTTTAAAAATTAGAATTTTTACCACTTGTAAGGGCTCAAGTTTGTAATCCTAGCTACTTGGGAGGCCAAGAGGTAAGGGTCATCATTTGAGGTCACCCTAGGCAAAATAAATAAATAAAAGTTTTCCAGACTCCATTTCAACCAGTATCTAGATATGGTGTCATGCACCTGTCATCCTAGCAAATGCAGAAGCACAATGCTGGGTGCTGGGGCATGTGCCTGTCATCCTGTGACATGGGAAAGCACGATGGGAGGATCACAGTCCTGGCTGGCTAGGGCAGCACCCAGGCCCTGAGGTTAAGCCCCAAGACTGACAAAAAATTAATAATCAATACAAAAAGGACTGGTAGAGAGTCTTGAATGCAAAGCACTGGACTAGTGTGAGGCCCTAAATTCAATCCCCACAAGAAAGAAAAAAAAATCAGACTTTTTATTGAAAGGATATATATATATATATATATATGTATGTATCTATCTATCTTTCTATCTTACTTTGTTTAATAATTACCTGCTTTAAAGATGTATTTACTTTTTAGACAATGCTGTAATTGGTTTCTGTTATGCATTTCAGAAAATAAATGGAGAACACTGCCACTGTGTAAATTAAATGTATTATTTTAAAATACATTTGAGATAAAAATTTGGTTTTAAAGTTATCAAAAATGTAAGTTTGTTTAAGATAATTTTAGTACCAAGGCCCGGGCAATAATAATGATTTTTCAATATAGTACTGGATTTATTCAGTTAAATGCAAACACTTTCTGCATAGTATTTTGTAGTTTTCAAACATAGCTAATATTCAGCCTCCTGTTTGCCTTAATAACTTGACATACAAGGCCAAAAAAAATACAGATAAGCAGAGGATCATGGGAGCCATATTTTCTATTGTGGAAATCAGGACTTGAACTCAAGTCCCCTGGCATATCTGGTGTAAATCCTTTATAAGTAGCAACTAAAAGTGTTTAAAATAACTCATATGTTTATGAAGCTGGATGTCCCTATAGAAAATACATCCCTCAAAACATACAAGTTAATTACAACCTCTTTATCTGATCAGCCTCTTCCTTTTTCCTTAGGGCTCCTTATCGCTAGATTTTCAAAAAGCAAAAGTCATATAAATATCTGCCTAGAATAAACACAGAATTTCCTGGAAGCTTGCATTAACCCTGTGAGAAAGGGAAGGCTGGGCTGATAATACTGTGTTTATTTTAGTCCTTCTGCTTAAGCTTTGTTTCCAGGCACTGGACTGAACTTGGTTCCCAGAGCCAGAAAAAAAAAAATCATTGTCTAGAGACTTCAATTTATTAATACTTTGCTTTTAGAAAAAATTTGGTACAGTAGATTCCAGATGTATTTTTAGGAACTTCTTACTTGTGAAATTCAAACTGAGGTTCAGTGGAAAGCCAAGAAAGACCAACACAAAAACCCAATTGGTAAATAGACTTTGGGAATATATAAGATTCTAAATGACATAATGCGTGGTGGCATAGGTCCTTGCTAAAGTTAATTAAATGACTGTCACCAGCTCTGTCTCTACAGTGCACCCCAAAAAGTTCTCTTAACCCCATTCATAGTGGTGGCCCTGTCACTATCCTAGCAGCAGCAGCAGCACTGTGTGTGTGTGTGTGTGTGTGTGCGTGTGTGTGTGAAATTTATAATAGAAGGACGAAGAGCCAGATATCGAATACAGAGCCATATTCAAAACATTACCCTCCTTGGTTCTGTGGCTTAGTAAACAGAGTCTAGGAATGCTTGCCCCCTGTCACACTGCATTTGGCTTGGAAAGCAGTTGATCACATGGGGACATTTGTGCCACTTCAGCACCTCCCTTCTCTGAGATTTCCTGCTGTGTGCAACTCTGCCAGAAAGGACAGACCCTATGTGGTCCAGATGCCACCCTGAGTCATTCCTCCCCACACCTCCCTAGCGCCCCACCTCCCGCCCTCCCCCACCTCCAATGAGATCATGGAGAATCCATCAGTTTCTCTGTCAGGATTCTGAGCAGGGTAGAGAAACTCCAGCCAGCCCTGGAAGAAAGCTAACAGCAAACCTTCAGGTCAGAGTTAGGGTAATCCAATGTCACATACAACCTAAAGTAGAAATAATCAGGGAAGCCAAAGAAGAAGAATTCTACTTTTTCTTCTTTTTTTATTTTTAAGTAGTAGTTTCAGGGCCTGGCAGCTGATCTTTTGCGAGTTATTTTTTGCTCAAGGTTAGCCATCTACCACATGAAGCAGAGTTCCACTTTTTTGGTAGTTAATTGGAGGTCAGTCTCACAGACTTTCCTGCCTGGCCTGGCTTCAAATCAAAACTCCTCAGATCTCAGCCTCCCAAGTAGTCAGGATTACAAGCATGAGCCACGGGCTCCTCACCTAGAACACTCCCTTTTAAAACCAAACTAAACAAACACAAAACACACACACACAAAAACCCAAAGTAGAAAATCTGAAAGAGTCAAAAATTAAAATGAGACAGAGTGAAACAGAGCAGAGACCAAGCAATTGGGATGTCTGATCCTTTCTTTTCTCATATTGGTCACTAGAAAGTCAAGCTGGACTTTGTTTCCTGTTTGTGGAAGTCTGTAAAATCACTGTTTTTATCTTTACAGTGAGCTCCTCTTTTTAATTGCAGTTAAGTGGAATGAGATTTGATTCTTAGCAACCAGCATGCTGTGACTAAGGGACTCTTGCTCTTTCTGGCACCCTGCACTTTGGTTCAGGAAAGAATCAGAAAATGTCTACCCTGTGAAATCCCTTGTTTGCTGACACTCCCAAGTGACGTTTTCGAAGAACCTAACAAGGAGAAGACAATGTGAGTTGCTAAGGACTACAAAGTCATGATACCTTCTTAGGTATATTCTAGATAAGGCACAGAGCACTTTTGCTTATCTCGGTAGTTTTCACTTTGCTCCAAAAGCCCACTTAGCAGCCGGGCCCTGGTAGCTCACGCCTGTAATCCTACCTGCTCAGGAGGCTGAGATCTGAGGATCGAGGTTCCAGGCCTGCGCAGACAGAAAAGTTAATGAAACTCTTATCACCAATTAACCAAAGAGCTAGAAGTGGAAGTGTGGCTCAAGTAGTAGAACACCATCCTTGAGTGCAAAAGCCAAGTGAGGTAAGAGGTCCTGAGTTTAAGCCCTAGTACTTGCACATACACACACCACACAAAAAAAAACCACAAACACAAAAAGCTACTGTCACACGTTGACCTTTCCCTATTCCTGACACTCCACACACCACATAGTCTGCAACAATTTTACCACTCATAAAATGCCTTAGAAATGGAGGTGCTATCTGCACTGTTTGCTGTTTAACACTTAGTGTGTTCCTGTGATGCCTGAGTGTGATTCGTTGATTTGATTGGCCGCAGCACATCCCTTTACATGGCTATATATCATATCTATAGAATTGAATTTGAATATGGTAAGAACTTTGAGTCGCATATTCAAAAACCCCTTTTCTCCATTTTGTTCTTTCAGGGCTTCTGTTTGCCCTTGAACCTGGTCCAATGTCATTCACAAAAGGAAAGACGATCTGGCAGATGCCATTGATTCATGCCTGTAATCCTAGCTAATCAGCAGGCTGAGATCTGCAGGTCCAGGTTTCAAACCAGGAAGGTTTGTGAGATTCTTATCTCCATTTAGACAGCAAAAGGCCAGAAGTAGAACTGTGGCTATAGTAGTAGAGTGCCAGCCTTGGGCATAAAGCTAAGAGAAGGCCCAGGATGAGTTCAAGCCCCAGGACCAGCACACACACACACACACACACACACACACAGACACACACACACACACACACATTTCTTAGGTTCAATTCAAAGATTTAAGATATTACCTGGGCACCAGTGCCTCATGCCTTTAATCCAAGCTAATCAGGAGGCTAAGAGCTGAAGGTCACAGTTCAGAGTTAGCCTACTCAGGAAAATCCATGGAACTCTGATCTCTAACCACCCCAAAGCACGAAGTGGAACTGTGGCTCAATGGTAGACCAGCCTTAAGTGAGAAAGCTCAGGGATAGCACCTAGGCCCTGAGTTCAAGCTCTAGTTTCAGTATACACACACACACACACACACACACACACACACACACACACACACACAGGAATTACCATAAATAATTAAAGGGATTTCTGAGCCAATGCAACCTCAGTTGGACCCTACTAGACTCAGTTCTCCAGCCCTGAATCCATCTTATCTTCCTGATGAAGCCATGGTGGGAAAAGAGCACAATGCAGTTTCAAGCCCAGAGACCCTGGCAGTGCAATGTCTAACAACTCACTGGGCAAAAGACGGGAGCTCATCACAGCCAAAGGCCAAGGAGGCTTCATTAAAAGAAGCCCAGAGGGGCTGGGGATATGGCCTAGTGGCAAGAGTGCCTGCCTCGTATACATGAGGCCCTGGGTTCGATTCCCCAGCACCACATATAGAGAAAACGGCCAGAAGTGGCGCTGTGGCTCAGGTGGCAGAGTGCTAGCCTTGAGCGGGAAGAAGCCAGGGACCGTGCTCAGGCCCTGAGTCCAAGCCCCAGGACTGGCAAAAAAAAAAGAAGCCCAGAGCTATCCATAAATCCTGCTTTAGAAAAAGTTATTTTCATTCATAAAGGACTGCTTTTTCTGACAGACTCATGAACATCTGATTTCCCTTTTATATATGATTAGAGCCAAGAGTAATAATATTCACAGCACTGGAAAGTCATATAGTGAAATAAAAGAAAATGATGTTTTTGGCATGCTCCTTCCCTACCATATTATGCCCTTGTCTTTTCTGGTACAATAGTAGGATTTATTTTCCAAACATTCCAGTGTTACAATGTGAGTCATTGTGAATGTAAAAAGGCAGCTGAATCACCCATCTATCAATCAATCCTCTTGTTTTCATTTTTCTCCTATATGCTTACCATTATACTGAGGGAGATATTAGGAGTTCTCCTATTTAAAGAACTCTTCCCCTTCAGTTATTTTGTTTGCCTCATAAGTGATTCAATAAAGCTATCATTAACCTTGTGCTGGTTCCAATTTCTATTTAAAATATTAGTTTGGAAACTGGAGCTGAGAACAGTTTTCTAGTACATCAAATTCGGGGCCTTCCAGATGGGTGACAAACATTTAGAGACCAACCAATCAGATGGTGGAGCCTTGTGCTGAATCTGCAGCTTCTTTATTCAGTCTGTAAGTAAGCATCGACTTTAAAAGCTAAGTGAGCCAGGTACCCGTAATCCTAGCTACTCAGGAGGCTGAGATCTGAGAATCCAGGTTTGAAGCCAGTCTGGACAGGAAAAGTCTATGAGAATCTTATCTTCAATTAACTAGCAAAAAGCCAGAAGTGGTAGTATGGCTCAAGTGGTAGAGTGCTGGCCTTGTGCAAAAAAGCTAAGCAAGAGTGCCTAGGCCCTAAGTTCAAGTCCTAGTACTGGCATGCATGTGTGCACACACGTGCAAACACACACACACACACACACAGTACTTTAGACTTGCTTTGCAGTATGGATAGTTAAATGCTGCCATGTGTTAGATTTCTTTGAGCTTCAATTTCCAGTTTATTAAAATGAGATTCCTTCAGTGCCTGATAGCTCATTCTAATTCACACGAACTGAAACCTTTTCCTAGTGTTTATTATTTGCCACCAAATGAAATATTCCCAATCATTTTGCATTTAGCAGTCAACTGTTCAGTAGCCATTATGTAGTATATATTCAGTAGAGTAATTATTATTAACAACCCCCCCATAATATTTCCCAATCCATCAGTGAAGAAAATGGAATTGAAAGGGGAATGTGATTGTTATGCATTATTTCTGAAAAGAGCTCAAAATAATTGGTCATATATAGGAGCTTCTATCTAAAGCATTGTGATATTAACTCCCAGATAGTTTTAAGAAACTAAATTGATCTTTCCAAGGTATCTTTTGTTATACACTTAGAACCTTACCTACTCATCAAAATATGATGTTATTTCTTCATGTGTGCTCAGAGCCTCACACTCTTGCTTGGCATTTTTGCTCAAGGCTGGCACTTTACCACTTCAACTATTGTTCCGTTTCCAGCTTTTTTGGTGATTAATTGGAATAAGAGTCTCATAGACTCTGCCCAGGCTGGCTTTGAACTTTGATTCTCAGATCTTAGCCTCCTGAGTAGTTAGGATTACAGATATGAACCACCAACACCTGGCTACATACATGTTTTGAAGCCTAAAAGGATATTTGGGCATTGTTAGCTTTTAATACTTGAAATCATGTCAGTGCTTGTAAAAATAAAACTCGATGTACATGGTTATATGAAGAAATATTCATACATGTGTAACCCCTCTGTACATCATCCTTGTAACATTAAAAATTTTAAAAATTCACATAGAACATATCAAAACTATAGATATATTAAAGAATTTTGGACATGCTTTGCCATTTTGGGGTGCAGTTTCACATTGTGCTTTTGTTTATAATAATAGTAACAATAATTGATGTGGAAGTAATAAAGTGCATTGCCATTCTCCTTATTCCACTCCTCACCCCATGCCAAATTCCCTAATTATGCAATCAGCATGCAGCCTATCTGCACTGAATTTACAAGTAATGCCAGAAGATTCTGAATTTCCTTTTAGGGTCAGCCCATTAAACTATTAGGTTGAAGCAGAGAATAGCCATTTGGGGTAAGAAGAAATTTGACTGCTGGCAGTTGCATAGGACTTGAGATAAAGAGCATGATTTGAATTCCAGCCCCAACGTCACTTGTTTGTCAGCTCAGGCCAGCTTTCTCAGGAATTGAGCCTCCTTTTTTTTTCTTTTCCTGTGTGAGCACTGGAACTTGAACTCAGGGCCTCATACTGTGGCTTGGCTTTTTTCACTTCAAGATGGTTCTCTACCACTTGAGCCATACTTCCACTTCTGGCTTTTTGTGGATTGGTTGGAGATAAGAGGCTCATGGGCTTTTCTGCCTATGCTGGCTTTGAATCAAGATCTTCAGATCTCAGCCTCTAGAGTAGCTAGGATTATAGGCGTGAACCACCAGTGCCCAGTTTGAGATAGGTTTGTGGCTTAAGGAGGCCATTTACTTTGGGAGCTGATGTGAGGGTTAGCAATGGCAGAGTGAAGAATTGTATCTAGAATAGTAAGGGTCCAAGAAATAGCTCATTATACAACATTATTAGGAATATAAATAACTTAGAGAGTTCCCTTGCTTTTGTTCTGGCAATTTCTGCATATATGGCAAAGATGATGATTCCTGTAGTAGCAAGAAATAGAAAATGTGAAGCAAGTTCAATCTTTAAAAACCCCAGGAGCCTTTATAAGCCTTTGCATTCCTGAATTCTCTGGTATGTTCCAGAAAGGTCACAGATAAAGTTTGACATACTCGGATGGACGATCTAAATAGAAAATGTACTGAAACAAACCAAGAACAGAATTTTTTAAAAATCAGAGCACTGAGAAAACATTCTGACCTTTTGGCAGAGAAATAAGACTGCCTGAAAACACATGACTCTTAGAGTTATTAATAGTGATTCATTTTACTATATTTTGAGTTGAGATATAGTTGTCTGTCAGGCACTATCAGAGTAGGGAGACTTTAAGACTCAAGGGCCTTTTGAGCAACGTGTTGCCCTAGAGAAGAACGGAGCGAGAGGATGTCACTTTGTCATCTGAAGAGCTCCTACCACCCTGTGCTCATTAAATGCCTGGGGAAGGATGGGGTACTGTGGAGATGTGGGGAACACAATTCCCTCCCATCTGCTCAGCCAGAAGCTGGGATGAAGTCATGAGTTACACAACAGTAGTAATTCACAGCTATTTATGACCAGTTTAATAGCAAAGGTCTAGATTAAAAGGCTGTGTTTACATGCCACAGGCAAAATGGTTCCATGAATTCTTCCCCCCAGTCACTAACACGTGGTCAAACCAATCAACTGAGCTATGAAAACCTAACTAGTTGGCCCTTGAAGTTGTGATGAATAGATTTCCAAGTTACTCTTTCCTCTCCTAAAGCTCTTTTGCATGTGAGATAAAACTGACTCCTACATCTTCCCTCTCAATCTTCCTTCAATATCACTGTTAGGTTTTTAAAGTAGGTAGCCGGTAAAGGAGAACACCATGCGGTATTCAGGCAGGAAAGAAAGTTTATTACCGAACTGCTGGCCGGTGGCCAAGGTGATCCATGGCAGGAGAGAAGGGAGAGAGAGAGAGCGACCCCTACCCAGCCCTGCCTTATATCTAGGACAGGGGCAAGGGGTGTGGCCAGGTGGATTAGGATGTGACCTCAGGGAAAGGGGAGGTAACTGCCTCCAGGTCTGCAGGTTACCCAGGTAACTGGGTGGAGACTTAATGAGGTGGGGGCAGCTACATGGAGCCCTCAGGGAGAGGACCTAACAATCACTGCCTTGTGTCCTTTGCCACTCAACCTTAAAATGCTCAGGTATATGCTGGGAGTGATGGCTCAGGCCTATAATCCTAGCTACTCAGGAGACTAAAATCTGAGGATCATGGTTTGAAACAAGCCCATGGCAAGAAAGTCTACGAGACTCTTACTTCCAATTACCAGCAAAAAGCTGAAAGTAGAGGTATGGCCCAGGGGTAGAGTGCCAGCCTTGAGTGGAAAAAGCTCAGCAAGAGCTCAGAGTCCTGAGTTCAAATCCAAATACTGATACAAAACAACAGCAAAACAGCAGCAGCAACACCAATAAAAACCCACAGATGTCAGATAAATTTTAAAAGCTCTGAAACTTCAGGAAAGCCACCCTGTACATGTAATTGAGATTTTGTATTAGCATGTGCTTATTTTCTCATTGTCACGGCTCCAATATGTGGCTTCAGTGAGTGACCCTAATAGTTCATTTGCATAAAGATGATTTGTCTGTTGAAACCGACTCAGAAATTTTTGTTAATGATCACTTCCTGACCGTCTGAAGGTCAGACTATTTCCTTTTGTTTCACTGGCAGTTAATCCTCTCATTAAGGGTAATGAATAATTCAATATGTACCATTTTCATATTTCAGGTAACAAGAGGCCCTTAGATCTCAGAGGATGCCAGGAGAGACAAAGTCTACAAAGACTCCACCTCCTGCCAGCATGAGGGCTTCCATCTGGCTTCATGGCACCAAAGCATCAGCTAAGGCTCTTCCTCTAAAATGAAGCCATAAAGGATGCAGGTACTGATGGGGCTGTGTGGCTCACTAGCTGTATGACATGAGGCCTGTATGGCCCTACATGTTTTCTCCATTGTCCAGTGGGCATGACAGTGGCATAGCCTCTTACCAGTGCTGCAGATATTAAATGCAAGAATGAATGGATGGCCAGGTACCAGTGGCTCATGCCTGTGATCCTAGCTACTCAGGAGGCTGAGATCTGAAGATTGAGGTTGGAAGCCAGCTAGGACAGGAAAATCCAAGAGACTCTTCTCGCCAATTAACCACTAAAAAGCCAGAAGTGAAGCTGTGGCTCAAGGAGGTAGAGCACTAGTCTTCAGTTAAAAAGCTAAGGGACGGGCTGGGGATATAGCCTAGTGGCAAGAGTGCCTGCCTCGGATACACGAGGCCCTAGGTTCGATTCCCCAGCACCACATATACAGAAAACGGCCAGAAGCGGCGCTGTGGCTCAAGTGGCAGAGTGCTAGCCTTGAGCGAGAAGAAGCCAGGGACGGTGCTCAGGCCCTGAGTCCAAGGCCCAGGACTGGCAAAAAAAAAAAAAAAAAAAAAAAAAAAAAAAAAAAAAAGCTAAGGGACAATGTCCAGGCCCTGAGTTCAAGCCCCAATGCTGGCAAAACAAACAAACAAACAACAATACAAAAAAGACAATGCTTAGCACTGTGCCTAAGCCCTAGTCAGAGATCAATAATTATGAACTACTACACTATCATTTCCTTATCACACAGGCCAGTACATCAGCTGAGTGCTGTGCTTATCTGGCCTTCAGCCAAACACCCACTTGCGCTTCACACCAATGTACCAGGACAAGGATTAAAGGTAAAATGTAGTAGACCCTAGAGAAAACCTCCATGTTTCCAGCCCAGTACAGAATTCAACTTCTACCATATCACTTCCACTTACTCTGAAATGATTCTTTGGAGGGTGGAGGCTGTGGGAAGTAGAAAGATTACAGTTGAGATCTAGAAGACCACAGGTGGTGAAGGAAGAAACCCCCACTGTGGCCTCCCATGTGCTGTTGACAGTCCAGGTACCATTGCTACATCTCATCACCCTGGCCCTCTCCCTGCCTCTCCCCAATGCCAGCTCACCTGGACTTCTTCATTCCTGTGCTGTGGGGACCAGTGAGAGGGCTTACCTTTGTACTTTGACTCCTGATTCCTCTGATGTTCTGGGGAGTCTTACACTTAAGCCACTTAAAGTGGACTCAAAGCTGGGTGCCTGTGGCTCATGCCTGTGATCCTAGCTACTCAGGAGGCTGAGATCTGAGGATCACAGTTCAAAGCCATACCAGGTGGGAAAGCCCAAGAGACTATTAGCTCCAACTAATCACAAAAAAGGCCAGAACTGGAGCTTTGGTTCAAGTGGTAGAGTGCTAGCCCTGAGCACAAAATCTCAGGAACAGTGCCCAGACCCTGAGTTCAAGCCCATGGACTAGCACAAAAAAAAAAAAAAGTGAGGAGAGGAATAAAATAGAGTGAGTCCATGATTACTTGCAAAATAGTACTGAATCTAAAAATTTGTCAGTCACTGCTCAAAATAGTCAATCCTAGTTGATTTTTTTGTGGGGAAAATATTTTACTTCTTTAAAGTAAGTTTTAATAAAAAGTAACTTTAAAAATGTTTCTGTAGTAGCATGAGCTGCTAGCTCATGCCTATAATCCTAGCTACACAGGAGGCTGAGATGTGAGCACAGAGGTTGGAAGACAGCCTGGGTAAGGAAAATCTGTGAGACTCTTCTCCCTAATTAACCAGCAAAAAGTCAGAAGTGGAGCTGTGGTTCAAGTGGTAGAGCACCAGTTGTGGGCAGAAAAAGCTAAGCTATAGCACAAGGTCCTGAGTTCTAGCTCCAGTCACAGTGTTCTTTTAAGAATAAAAAAGTATTCTTTTAAGAATAAAACTCACAGGAAAAGAACGAATGGAATGTAAATGACTGGGAGAATGACTAAAAGTGCAGACATCTTTCAAATAACTCAAAAGTGAATTGATGCTTAAAATGACAAGGGCAGGCTGAACTTCCTGCTCTCATCAATATGACAAAGTCCTTCCTAGATCTTCTCTTAGGAAAACGCAATATTCTCTGATGCAGCAAGGCATCATTAACTGGGAATAAACCCTTATGTCACAGAAAATGAAACCTAGAGTATAATATAAACATCGTCCTAATTATTTTACAGGGAAATGAATGGAAAGATGAGTAAAGAACTCACCCCAAAGCCACCCAGCTGATGTGTGTTGAACCCAAAGGTAAGTCCAACTTGGACTCTAGTCCAGTGCTCTTTCTGCTTGGTAACAAGATGGTATCAAGAAAGATGATGTCAAAACTAGAGGAGGCTAGTGTTTTCTGTTTTTTCTGTCTTAAGTCAAGAACTTTGTTGTTCTAAGATTCTGGGGCTTGAACTCTGGGCCCAGGAGCTATCCCTGAGCTTTTTTTTTGCTCAAGGCTAGTGTGTTACCATTTTGAGCCACAGCCCTACTTCTGGTGTTTTGGTAGTTAATTGGAGATGTGAGTCTCATGCATTTTCCTGCCCAGGCTGGCTTTGAACTACAATCCTCAGATCTCAGCCTCCTGAGTGGCTAGGAGTACAGGAGTGGGCCACTAGTACCCAGCTTTAAGAACTTGTTGATTAGATATGTTCATCTCATTTCTTACTGCGTTTTTGTTTGTTTGCTTCTAGAATAAACTGAGCTAACCTTTGTGATGAAGTTAGCCTTTACCAGGGAGGCAAGCTGCCTAGTGTCCAGGGAAAGGGTGCTGGGTGGGAAAAGTCTACACTGCCGACAGGTCTTACAGCTTGTCCTTCTATCTGGCCATCAAGGTCAGGTGAATTCCTGAAGTATCTAGACATATGGATTCTCCTTGCCAGGAAGGGGTTTGTGGCACCCACCCCTACATTTCCAAGGAGGCCTTTCTCTCCATGGCACTCATAGGCCACAGTTCCCTCTGTGGTGGTTTGAATAAGAAAGGTGCTCATAGTTCAGATGGTGAGTTGAAGGTTTGGTCCCCTGCTGGTGGTACTATTTGGGGAGTTTCTGGAAATTAGGAGGTAGAGCCTACCTGGAAGAAGTAGATTGCTGGGAGCGGGTCCCTGATTCCATCCTGTTTCTTTACTTCCTGGCGGCCATGAGGAGAGCAACTTTGTTCCACCATACCCTTCCACCATGATGCTTTGCCTCACCATGCAATCAGCTAACCATGACTGAAACTAGAAACCAAAAATAAATCTTTCCTTTCAGTTGTCTCAGATATCTGTTATAATGCCAAAAGGTTGTCTAATACACCCTCTTCCTATGTTAAAAGAAGAAAAAAAAAGGTCCATCTTGTCAAAGCACGTTTCTTTTCTTTTTTTCCCAACATGTATTTTGTGCCAGTACTGAGGCTTGAATTCAGGTTCTCATGCCCTTACTCAAGTTCTCATATTGTACTTTAGCTTTTTTGTTCAAGGCTGGCCCTATACCCCTTGAATCATGCCTCCATTTCCAGCTTTTCCATGGTTAATTGGAGATAAGACATAGAATTTCATGACTTTGAACACAGCTCTCCAGATCTTATACTCATGAGTAGCTAGGATTTCAGGTGTGAGCCACCAGGGCCCAGATACCAATCTTTTTCTTTCTGTCACTTTCTGCCTTTCATCCTGATGAAGCTGCTTTTCTCCCTCTTGGGCAGTCATAGTTGAGTCCCTGCTTCCTCTGCCTCTAGGTAACAGCTTGTTCCCTGTAAGAACTTCTCCCAGAACTGTTTCTCTCCATATGGTAGAAGCTCACTTGGTATGGGGGACACTTGAATACCACTCACTGTTCTTGTAGACTCTGTTTTGTGGCCTGGCCTGAACTCAGGCACCGGAAGTTACTAAGTCAGAGGAAGTGGCACAGTTTAACTATCGATGCTGACAGGCACATTATCAAGTACACAACCCAGTCTTTGAAAGGCTGTAAGCTTTAGCACAACCCAATAGAGTACTCAAGCAGTGTGATTTTTCATTAGGATGTTGTTCCACTAAACTTAGGCCACTTAAGAGCTCTGTGGATGTCTGTCTTGATGAGGTATTTCCACTTTGAAATGGCATCAAATAGAAATACAGTGAACTATGGTAAGTGTGCTAAGCTCACTTCTGTCCTTCGCTTAATCTATGTGTTAACTGCAAACTTTTCCATTTTCCTCACTAGCTTGAATTTGGAGGCTTTTTCTTTCCTGTCCATCTTAAGATTTTAATGTATAGCTTATCACTTGTTGAAATTACATCTCCACTCTGTTTCCTGGAAGGCCATGAATGACAAGTCTAGTTGGTTCTTCTAATATCCTCATTTTCCTTTTCTTTCTCGCAGTGTTTCTTTTTTTCCGGTTGGTCTTAGGACCTGGATGCTGTCCCTAAGCTCTTTCGCTTAAGGCTAACACTTTGCCACTTTAAGTCACAGTGCCACTTCTGGTTTTCTGGTGGTTAATTGGAGATAAGAGTCTAATGCCCTTTCCTGCCAGGGCTGGCTTCGAACTGTGATCCTCAGATCTCAGCCTCCTGAGTAGCTAGGATTGAAGAGGTAAGCCACCAGCACTTGGCCCCCAGTGTTTCTTAACTTGCTAGGTGTGTGTGTGTGTGTCTGTGTGTCTGTGTGTCTGTGTTGGTAGTGAGGTTTGAACTCAGGGCCTAGGAGCTGTCTCTTAGCTTTTTTTTTTCCTCAAGACTGGCACTCTACCATTTGAGTCATGGCTTCACTTCTGGCTTCTTGCTGGTTAACTGGAGTTTAGAGTCTCACAGACATTCTCACCCAGGCTGGCTCAATCCTCAGATCTCAATCTCCTGAGTAGCTAGTATACAGGAATATCTCACCCAGCAACTCACTAACTTGCAATTCTTGAACTTCACAGACATCTAGGGCTGACTTGTTGTGAATTTAGCATTAAGGTTGTGTTGGTTCTTCATTCAGTTACTTGCTGGGTGTGTTAAATGCTGACTCTATGACAGCAGTGTTCTGAATGTTGAGAAGATTGTACTAGATGAAAGTGCTTGTGGTATCTCCTCATGAATTCCAATTAAGCAGGCAGGTACTCAACCACATGAGCCACTCTGCCAGCCCCTTTCAACTTTAGTTATTTATGAGATACAGTCTTGCTTTATGTCTGACTCTGGATTTCAGAATTCCTGCTTGTTCTTGCCTATGCCACTGGGATGGCATTAAGCTAGGGATGGTAGACACACACCATCATGCCCAGCCATTTGTCAGAATGGAGTCTTATGAACTTGTATTGCCTGGGTTGGCCCAGACCACAGTCACTCCATCTCTAGCTCCTAAGCAGCTAGGATTACAGGCCACTTTGTGCCTAGTTTTCTTCCCTTTGTGATGCTAACAAAGCCTACTTTCAGGAGAGGTACTGGATCCGAAAGAAATCCATAGGATTTAGCTTTCCTTGGCCATGAAGTGGAATGGAGAGAGGGCTGGGGTGGTTCCAGATCATCCCTTCAGCCCGCCAGCTCCTCACAGACTCCTCTGAATTAAGACAGAGCAAAGCCACCAGGCAGAGAGAGGAGAGAGCAACTCCTAAAGTGACAGTACGAGCTGCAGACATCCTCAGGACTGTTTGTTCTCTGTGGCTCTTCCCATGCTGAGGGTATAAGAAATCTTAAACTCGTACATCCAGATTCAATGAGTTTTGAGTCCATTTCTATCATGCTCATAATGAGTCCACATGATTACCAAAAGCAAGCACTTTTGTAACTATTTCTTAGGGCAAATTATTAACACATGGCTGGGCTGCCCGGGAGTGTCTTCAAATGAAGCCACTGAAGTTCTGATCTTCCCAGTTCATTTCCTTGAGGCAATTCTTTCTTATTTTATCAAGTACCCATGATTCTTTATTTCAAATCAAGGGCAGAAGATGTCAGCTTTGATATTCTTCAGTGTTGATCGTGTGTTCATGAAAAATTCTCACAAATTCTGATTGGTGAATGTCAGGGCTAAGCACCAGGAGTCAAAATGTTGCACCTGGTGGCTCACACTGTAATCCTAGCCACTCAGGAGGCTGAGATCAGAGAGTCATGGTACAAAGCCAGTTCAAGCCAAAAAGAGACTTATCTCCAACTAAACATCAGAAAACCCAAAGTGGAACTGTGGCTCAAAGTGATAGAGCATGAACCTAAAATTTAGCACAAAAGCTGAGACATTCCCCAGGTCCCAAGTTCAAGTCCCATAATTGACAATAAAAGAATAAAAATTTTTTTAAAAAAAGATATCCCTACCATACCTGTATCCAGAGGCTGGAAATCTTGGTGGTGGGCGGGGGTGGGGGGGGGACAAAGTGTCTCCATATCTGTAGGCCACTGTCTTACCTTTCAGGTAGGTCCTTGGGAGCTACCATAGAGGAAAGGGATAGCAGCCCTGAGGGACAAATTTAAGAGCGTATATTAGAGTTCAGGTCTTCCTTATTTTCCCAGAGAATGTAGAAGGCATCATTTTTCTAAGTTGGAGCACCAAGGAGGGCCATGGAAGGGCTTCCGACACCAGTCTGGATGAGGTCTCTTTCTCCCCTAGAGGTGTGGCAGAAGGGCACAGGCACCAGTGTGTCCCAGGCTGGCAGTGACCCTGGCAGAAGAGGAAGCAGAGCTTCAGAGATGAAGCCAGCAAGCTTTGGGGTTCCTACTCTGGCTCTACAGACACCCTGACCCCTGATTTAACCTCCCGCCCATGAGCCACTTCCACAGAGATCCATTCCTTCAGAGACAGTGTCTTCCAGAAGAGGAACCTGGAGGCTGAGCAATGTAGTTCTACTTCCTCAAGAGGCTGAGATTTGAGGACTGAGGTTTGAAGTCAACCCAAGCAGGAAAGTCTCTAAGACTCTTATCTCCAATTTGCCATCAGAAAGCCAGAAATGGAGCTGTGGCTCTTGTTTTAGAGCCCTAGTTTGGAGTGAATAAAGCTAAGCAAGAGTTCAAGACCCTAAGTTTAAGCCCCAGAACTACTATGCGCACACATACACACATACACACACACACACACACACACACACACACTCTCTCTCTCTCTCTCTCTCTCTCTCTCTTAATACCACAGGTTTCTCGGAAACTAGCAGGAGAGAAGACATATCTGGCAGGCGAGCCAGTGGGAAGTGAGGGCCTTGTAGCCTTGCTAGCTGGCGGCGTGATGAGGGATCCAGGGGGGAGGTATACCAGGCTTGATGTCTCTGGTCTGAGAATGTGAGAGGTGCTGGGGTGGGATCGGGATTGGGACTGGAAGCCAGCAGCAGGGAAGAAACTGCTCAACTACACTAAACTAGGACCTGAATATGTGCACGCAGCAGTCTCCAGGGAAGGTATAACAGTAGAAGCAATGAAAACAGCAGATCTTTTCCAGCCAATTCCTTTCCCTGAAGCTTCTCCCACCTCCCTTGACCCCCTGCTGATCCTGGGGTTTGAACTCAAGGCCCGGTCACTATCCCAGAGGATTTGTGTTCCACATTAGTGCTCTACTGCTTTAGCCACAACTCTATTTCCAGCCTTTTGATGATTCATTTCTTAGCTTTGCTAGCTTTGAACTGTGATCCTCAGATCTCAGCCCCCTGAGTGGCCGGCATTACAGGCATTAGCCATCAATGCATCCGGCTCACCCTGAAGCTGTTTGCTCACTGCTCATTCCTGACACTGATTCTGTCTGGAAAAATAGTCTCCAAATGTGCACCTGGTGACTCTCTTCCCAACATCACTGCCCAGCCTAGATGACTGACATTTTACTTCTTGTAGAACCAATACATGAAATTGTAGTTTCATTCTCATTTTCTTGACCTCTGGTGAGACTATCTTTTCAGGTATTTATTTGCTATTTACATTTTCTTAAGGCTTCCCTTAGTTGACTTTAGCAGCAAAATAGAGCCATATTAAGCATCTGGCTAGGTGCTAGTAGCTAGTAGCTTATATCTGAGGATCAAAGTTTGAAACCAGTCCAAGCAACAAATCCTAGAAACTCTTACCTCTAGTTAGCCATCAAAATAACAAACATGAGGTGTGGCTCAAGTGGTCAAGCGCTAGCTATGAGCAAGAGCAAAAGACCTGGATTCAAATCCCAGAATTTGGACAGAAAAACAAAATTTGTTTGAAGTCTTGGGTTGTGGTTCAAGAGGTAGAGCCTCTGCATAGCAAGCGTAAGGCCCTGAATATATACCCCAGTATGAACAACAACAAAAAATGATCAGTTGGAGCCCTACATGTATTATGGCCACCCCTACTATTTTTTTCTTTTTACTTTTCTTCTTTAAACTCCATGCTTCTGCTTAATTAGTTTAGAGTGTTTCAGAGCACAGAGTGTGCCTTCCTTTGGCAGATTCCTTGACATTCCTTTTTTCATCTTTCAGGCTCATCATGATTCAGAGCTAGAAATAAAAGCCAAAATAGCCAGGCACCAATGGCTCATGCCTGCAATCCTAACTACTTAGGAGGCTGAGATCTGAAGGTCATAGTTTGAAGGCAGCCTAGGCAGGAAAGTCCATGAGACTCTTATCTCCAGTTAAGCACCCAAAAAAAGCCAGAAGTGAGATCTTCAGATCTCAGCCTCCTGAGTAGCTAAGACTACAGGCAGGAGCCACATATGCCCAGAACACTGGAAAAAGTTCTTAGAATATTCATGGAGGACCAAAATCTCCATGGCATGAAGATACTCAGGAATGTCCTTCTTGGATGGGTAATGAAGACTTCAAATGCAAGAAGAAATTCATCTCGAATTTTGATTGAGAATTTACCTGGAAGCCTGGCACATGCTGCTTTGATCATGTAAACATGACCTTTCATCTTTAGACCAAACTAGCATCTTTCCTTCAAGTGATCATTGACTGAGCCCTTCTCTGTTGAGCCAATAACAGTCACACACAGAGGTTGATCCATCGCGGGACTTTATTTCCCAGGCCACAGATGCTGGCAAAAACTGAGGTCGCATCACCAAAGGTTTGCACTCTGCAGTTCAAACACCACAGGCATCATGAAAGAACATGCTGGGTGCTCTTTGTGGTTTGATTTATATAACCTCACATTTGAAAGAGAAATACATTTCTCCACCCACTAAATTCAATTGCTTTAGAAGTCCGATTTCCTTAAACTCTAGTGTGATACTTTGCTTCAATTGATGGTTGTTAGAACTGAAGGGTTACCTAGCTACTCAGGTGGCTAAAATCTGAGGATTGTAGTTTGAAGCCAGACTGGGCAGAAAGTCAGTGAGACTCCAATCTCTAATAAAACACCACAAACCAGAAGTGGAGCTGTGGCTCAAGTGGTAGAGCTCTAGCCTTGGATTAAAAAGCTAAAGGAAAGTGCCCAGGTACTGAGTTCAAGCTCAAGGACTGGTACAAAAACAAACAAACAAAAAGAACTGAAGTGTCCATTTCAAATCTAACATTATTTTAATAACATCAAATGTTATTAATACAACATTTAGGTTGTAATAATAGTAAGTTCAGGGGATGTTATTAATCTCATGTTTCAAGGGAATGTGCAGAGACACAAAAACATAGAAAGGGCAATATCCCCCAGCCCTGGAACAGCTCTCCTTCAAGGAAAACCAATATGTACAAGAGTGTTGTAGAGGCTTTCAAGATGTCTCCATGAAGTTGATTTCTGTCCTCAAATCAGTGGAGTCTTCCTGTATTTGCCCTTTTATGCTTGGCACACACCCGACTATTAGTCAGAAAAGGACTGATCTGCCTTGAACAACGGTCTACCAGATCTCAGCCTCCTGAGTAGCTAGGTAGGTTTTTCTTAAATAAAAGCTAATAATTTTTAAATCTCTCAAGTGAAGCCAATTACACTTGTTCTAGCTGAAGTACCTCGGTTCCTTTATAAAGAGCTTGTTAGATAGTGGCAGATTCCAGTGGCAAAGGAAGATGAGGTATCATTTTATACATGATTATGGGAAGCTGTCATTATTTGCTTATGTATTTGTTTATTTATTTTGTTGGTCCATGGGGCTTGAACTCAGGGCCTGGGTGCTGTCCCTGACTTATTTTGCTCAAGACTAGTGCTCTTCCAGGTTGAGCCACAGCACCACTTCCAACATTCTAGTGGTTAAATGGAGAGAAAAGTCTCACAGACTTTCCTGCCCTGGTAGGCTTTGAACATAGATCCTCAGATCTCAGCCTCCTTAGTAGCTAGAATTATGAGCGTGAGCCACCAGCACCTGGCTAGACTGGCATTATTTCTTGGTGGTCTGGACCCACCCGTGGCACAGAGAGCTCTCAAAAGCGCCAACATTGTCATTGCAACATTCAGGAGGCTTTAGATGAAAAATGGAGAGTCCAAAATCAGCCTAGGTTACATAGCAAAACCCTTTCCCAAAGGAAAAACAAAAGCATTCCCCCCTTCCACCCCTAAGAACTATTTGTGGAGGCCACTGACTACTCTACAAGAGGGCCAGCATCAGAGAAGGCAGCAGACTGACTCAGCGCTGCCAGCCCCAGCCCACACTCCATCACTGGTGTAGATTACCATCTGGCATGTGGTTTTTCACAGTAAGAATGGGAGTGCAGACTTCCGTGTCACATGGTGCTATTATTTTGTTTAACACGTGTTCTGTGGCCACTGTTGCATTAAGCACAGCATAAAATATGGAATTGTTTGATCTCCTCACTGTCTCTTCATGGAAAGTTTCTGATCATCTTGCTTCAAGGGGATTTCTTCATCTCCCCAATGCCTTACACACTGAGTCTTGGTGGTTTAACATACGTGCTGTAGTTTTTTGTTACAAGTAAGCATGATTTCAATCAGCAGCTTTGTACAAATTTCTGTATACTGTATTAAGTTTTGGGTATGTGTGTGTGTGTGCGTGCATGTGTGTGCCAGTAGTGAGTGAGGCTTGAACTCAGGGCCTCATCCTCCTTGCCTTTTTCACTCAAGCTAGCACTCTACCACTTGAACCACACCTTCACTTCCTGCCTCTGGCTGGTTAATTGGAGATAAAAATTTCATTGGCTTTTCCTGGCTTTGAACCACAATCCTCAGATCTCAGCTAGGATTACAGGCATGAGCCACCAGTGCCCAGCTCCAACCACTTATTTTCTATATTATGCGATGATATGATGATCTCTTGCATCTTCATATAACCTACTATTTGTAAATCCTTTATGTGTACACAAAAATATTTGTGCACAGCAATGTAAGCCAATGTGTTAGACTGTAGCCTTAAGTAATTACAGACATTGGTTTGGGGAATCTAAGAAGAATGAAGCTTTCATTTCACATCAATGAACATTTGTTCTTTTAAATTAGCTCACTAGAAATCTATATTAAGAGTAATTAAAAGTTTAAATGTACGAAGACTACAGAAAACCTTTTAATTCCATGATTTCTATTAGTACATTTCACTAGTGTTTTGTTTCAAGACATAAATTAATTTCATATACATTTCTATTCTTTACTATGAAGATATTGTGTTGGGTCTACATATGCCATGTTTCTAGAAACAGGAAGGTTTTATAATTAAATATTTGCAGACATATGCTCAGTGTGCACAACCTTCACTTTGTGCATTAATAATTATTTGTTCCTGTTTGAGAGGTACACAGCCTATCAAAACACTTGAATTATTTCTAGGCTACAAATAAACCTATCAGAGCAAATGCTTTTTAGGTCACAGTTTGGCAAAAGATGACATCATTACTATGAGAGGAGTGAAGGTCTAGACGGTTTTGATATGTGTTTTGTGTGTGTGGTTTTCTTTTAAAGGAATAGATGTTCCTATATCTAACTCACTTTTTCCAGTTCCTAAACTGTATAGTTTATTTCATCTTGAGACTTTGATTTCCAAAATGCATAAACAGATAAGAAAATAGTTATTTTTGAAGTGTAAATCTTATACTAAGAAGTAGACAGCACACACCTTTATAATGATTGACTCCTGATATGTATTAGGCTGGGGGCTTTTTGTTTGGTTGATTTTTTTGTTGGGGGGTGGTCCTGGTACTAGCAGTTTGAACTCAGGGTCTGGACACTGGCACTCTACTTCTTGAGCTACAGCTCCGTATTGAGCTTTTTGGGTGCTTAATTGGAAATAAGAGTCTCACCAACCTTTCTGCCCCAACCGACTTCGAAGCCCAGTTCTCAGATCTCAACCTTCTAAGGAGATAGTATTACAGCATGAGCCACCAGCACCCAGCTGGAAAGGAGATTCCTGTAAGGTAATGTGGGCTGTGAGCCTCCTCTCATGCTTTCTCCTTTCCTTCCAGTGCTTCTGGCATGGCACATGATAATTCTCTTCACCTCAGGATTTTCATTTGCTGCCTTCTTTCTTTCTATTTCCTTGCTTCTTATCCCTTTCCATCTCAAGTTCAAATTCCCTGCAGAGCAGATGTATTTTTCAGCATCAAGAGCGTCTCTGGGAAGAAATTTTGTGAGGCTGGGGATATGGCCTAGTGTCAAAAGTGCTTGCTTCCCATATGTGAAGCCCTGGGTTCAATTCCCCAGCACCACATATACAAAAAACAGCCAGAAGTGGTGCTGTGGCTCAAGTGGCAGAGTGCTAACTTTTGAGCAAAAAGAAGCCAGGGACAGTGCTCAGGCCCTGAGTCCAAAAGCCCCAGAACTGGCAAAAAAAAAAAAAAAGAAAAGAAAAAAAGAAATTAATTTTGTGCCAGATTTCTGGAATGCCAGGTGAGGGCTAGTATAGAAAGCTTTATTAGATCAAGTGTTGATCCTTGGCCCCAATACTTCTGGCTAAATTGGGTTGC
>NC_063161.1:56050916-56134210 GCF_023159225.1 Perognathus longimembris pacificus | reverse complement strand
GGCCCAGGCTAGGAGAAGTCCTGAAGCCCCACCCCCCACCCCAGCTTGCTGGAAAATCCTGGAAGGTGGTTAGCCCTCAGCAGGAATCCGTTTTCCTTGACAGCCTCCCCCCAAGCCTTCTTCCCTAGCCTCCCTCCAGAGGCCTCCACTCAGGGAAAACTCTACCCAATAGGATTGAAGGGTGCAGAACAGATACTGAGGTCAGCATGAAGCTATATTAGCATCTGCACTGTGGATGGTTTTTCAGCCCCCTCTCCACTTCCCTCCCCACCTCTGTTGGGAGAAAGACACAGCTGGTCAGCAGTCAAGACATCTCAGAAACTCTGCCTGGCTGGGGCCCTCAACTTCAATAGTTGGGGCTGCTCTGGCGGCATCCTGCTCCTCTCCATCTCCATGCCAGGAGCGCAGAGTCTTGGCCTTCTCTGCCACCCCTCCCCCCCCCCCCCCCACACACACGTAGCTGGCCCCAGAACACACCTAGCTTTGTGAATTTATGAAAACGTGACAGCTCCTTGGGGACCGCCACTCCCCACCAAAGAACCCTGTCCATGCCCAAATGTTTATCTCAGACGTGGGGGGAAGAAAAATCAGGGCTCCCCATGCCCCCACCCCACGCTATGGCACACATGCCGATATGCCAGCTCCTTCAGTGGCACAGGCGCCGGGCCGCAGCAGGGGCGGCAAATCCACAAGGCACAGATGTGGGAGAAAACCTGTATGGAGAATAATCTATTGAACACGGTTCCTCCCAGCCTGCTCCGCTCTCCCACCAGTCAGGGCCTCGCTGTCCCCCATTCTTTGGCTTTAGGCCCCTGCTCAATTCCACTTCTCAGCCACCAGATCATCACAGGGGACAGCTGTCTCTCCATGCTGCCCACTCCAGGCCTTGAGTTGTCTCTGTGGAGAGCCCTGCCCAGCTGTGGCCGGCCTCTGGGCCTCGTGGCCGCCCCACAGCCTGCCCTGGCTTTCCGGGGTGGGAAGTGCCTGCTGCAGCTCCACCCTCCTCATGGCTCCAGCTCTCGAGACAGGCGAGAGAGTTCCCGCTGGTTGTCGATGACCTTCAACTGCTGGACATAAGCCCAGGTGCTGGCTGGACTCCGGGTGCTCAGGGACTGCTCTGAGCCTGGAGGGGAAAGGAGGACACAGTTAGGGAGGTCCCTGGGCTACTTCACCCAAGAGCTGAACCTCACCTTCCATCTCTAAGCTCCCTTGCCCCACAGTCAACCCTGCCCTTCTAGTCCCAGCCCAACAACTCATCGTGCCTCACAGATTACAGGAACAGATGAACACAATGGCTAAGAGCAGAATCTGGGGGAAGGGGACACTAAGATTTCATTTTCATGTTTTCCCATGTTTATTGAGTAAATGCCTCTCTCTTCTCATGAGGATTGACTACTCATTGTATTCACTCATTAGCTATTTTAAGCTTAGACTTATTCTCATTTTATTCACTCTTCCATAATTTATTTTGATTTATGGTTTATTCATTTACTTTGATTGGCCACTGAAGATTATTTTTGTAAAGTGTATTATAAAAGGTCTTCATAGCATGATAACAGTGATAATAAAAGAGCTGGTGATACTACAATACAGGAAACTTCCTCCAACATTTCTGTATTAAATAAAGTCCAACTCCTTTGTTTTTTTTTACATGCAGGATGTTATTATTTATGTGCATTAAAATTGCTAGTATGTTATTTAAAAAATATTTCATTTTCAGGGCTGGGGATATAGCCTAGTGGCAAGAGTGCCTGCCTCGGATACACGAGGCCCTAGGTTCGATTCCCCAGCACCACATATACAGAAAATGGCCAGAAGTGGCGCTGTGGCCTCAAGTGGCAGAGTGCTAGCCTTGAGCGTGAAGAAGCCAGGGACAGTGCTCAGGCCCTGAGTCCAAGGCCTCAGGACTGGCCAAAAAAAAAAAAAAAAAATTTCATTTTCAAACTTTTGTTATGCCCAAACAACAATAACAACAAACTCTACCATAAGCCAGGCACCAGTGGGTACTCAGCAGGCTGAAATCTAAAGGATCATGATTTGAGGCCAGTGTGGGCAGCAAAAACCATGAGACTCCCATCTCCAGAATAACCAGCGAAAAGATCCAGACAGGGGTGGCTCAAGTGATAAAGTGCCTGTCTAGCAAGCAAGCCAAGTGAATGTGAGGCCTTGACTTCAAGGACCAGTATCAGGAAGGGAAACATCAACAATAAACTAAAACTTAACGCAGGTGTGAGGGCAAATGCCTGCAATCTTTCCAGAGACTGAAGCAGAAATACATCTAGTTCAAGGCCATCCTGGGTTATTTATATTTCTCTAAAACAGAAAAGTAATGTGTAGTGATACACACACATACACATGTATGTGTACATATGTATGCATACATATAAATATATATGCATATATACACATATTTTTTTGCCAGTCCTGGGGCTTGAACTCAGGGCCTGGGCACTGTCCCTGAGCTTCTTTTGCTTCAGCTAGCACTCTACCACTTGAGCCATAGTGCCACTTCCAGCTTTTTCTGTGTATATGGTGCTGAGGAATTTAACCCAGGGCTTCATGCATACTAGGCAAACACTCTACCGCTAAGCCACATTCCCAGCCCTACACATATATTTTATGAAAGTTTTCAAAAGGGAGGAATGAATATAGTCTAATTTTTGAGGAGTGCCATTCCTGCAGCTTGATCTTAGGGCCTGGGCAATGTCCCCTAAGCTTTTTTGCTCAAGTCTAACTCTCTACCACTTGAGCCAGCTCCACTTCTGGCTTTGTGTGTGTGTGTATGCTTTATTAAAGGTAAGAATCTCTTGGACTTTGCTGTCCAGGCTGGTTTTGAGCCATGATCCTCAGATCTCAGCCTCCTGAGTAGCTAGGAGTCACCAGGGCCCAACGTGATAAGTCTATTTTTAAAAATTGCCAGACATGGTGGTATAGAACTGTAATCCCAGTAGTCAGAAGACCGAGGCACGATTGTGAGTTTAAGGTCAGCCTAGGTGGGAGTGGAATAAATGGATGAAATAAAAATACAAAATAGAAAGTGAATAACTGTAAGTTCAGAATAGTGGTTTCTGGGGGGCAGGAGGGATGGGGAGAGGCAGGGAACAGCAGGAGACATATCACTGTAATATTCTCTTCCTTACATTGGGGTCTGGAGGTATTCCTTGTAGTACCTGAATATAGATCAAGGGTTAGTAATAAGAACCACAGACTGTGAGTTTTACCACTTCACACACTTCCAATCAAAGTGACAAAAGTACTTGGACAACCATGGTTCATGCCTATAGTCCTAACTACTCAGGAGGTTGAGACTTGAAGATCATGGTTCAAAGCCAGCTCACGCAGGAAAGTCTTGGCATCTCTAATATAACGAACAAAATATCAAGTTGGAGGTATGACTCAAGTGGTAGAGATCAACTGGGCAAGTAAACCGAGTTCAAACTCTAGTACTGGAGAGAAAAAAAAATACTGCTGATTTCCAGCTCTACTACTAAGTAATTGTGTGGCATTTTACAGGTAGCTTTAAGGCTCCTTTCCTCCTTTTTCAGTTGAGCTGACAGCATCACCTGCCTGGCAGAGGTGCAGAAAGAGAGCCAGCTCATGCACATAGAGCCTGGCTTCACCCTAGCACCTGGCCAGCACCAGGAAATACTGGGCCGTAGCTAATGATTGACAGCTCCCACAAGTCCCACCCTTGCCAACCACTCACATGTGGAAATCCTAGACGCCTGGCTGTCCTCATGGAGGTGGGAAACTCGGCTTCTGAGTGGTGAGAGAGGCACTGGGTGGGTGAGAGGGGAAGAGTCAAGGAGGTGGGCCATGCCTGGGCCTCCCAGGGGACACAGGTGAGGGAGTGGAGGAGTGGGGGAGGGGGACAGGGACCAGCCCTCTCTCACCAGTGCTGTGGCTTCGGCAATGGTGCAGCATCCGTACGGCTCTGGCCATCATACGCTGCAAACAACACAGAACATGAGGTCTGGCCTGGGTCCAGAAGCCTGGCCTGCCTGTGAGGTGGCTGCAGGCCCAAGCTTCCATTATTCCCATGCTACTGGGAACTAGGGGGCTGTAAGAGATGGGGTCACAATTGCTTCACCCAAGCACACCCAGAGGTCCATCAGGAACCAGGCAGTGGGTGGAAACAGGTTGGGAAGGGCTGGAAGAGGTAGGTGCTTGTTGAATGGAGAATATTCCAGTCAGTCGCCCCAGGTCACCCCATAGAGGTCACCCTAATGGCTCCAATAGAGGGCCGAACCTCCAATATGTGTGGGGAAACAAGAGGAGTGCAGAGAATACTTAACAATTCCTGTTTGTAATTATATTACTGTGGGGTGGGGTGTGCATATATGCACACATGCCAGTCCTGGGGCTTGAGCTCAGGGCCTAGGCACTTGTCCCTAAGCTTTTATGCTCAAGGCTAGTGCTCTACCACTTTAGCCAACTCCACTACCACTCTTCTTAGAGTCTTCTCAGAGTCTCTACTCTTATCAGAGTCACTCTTGTTTTCCTGGTGGGGCTGGCTTCAAACTGTGATCCTCAGATCTCAGCCTCCCCAGTAGCTAGGATTACAGGCATGAGCCTTCCGCACCTAGCTGTTGTTTTTTATTAAATATAATATTTTAAATTATCTCTAAGTAGTTTCAATTTGACTTGTCAGTTTGTAAGCACAATGAATCTTGATCAGTACCACCCCTTTCACCGTTCTCCCCCATTTATGCTTCTATTACTTGGAACGGCCTGGGCCACCTCCCACCCCAGCCCTCATCTGCCTGACCCACGCCGTCAGAGGCACCCCTCTAATCCCTGACTTACCATTTTTTCAAAGTTGATGAGGTTCTCTACAAGGGTGTGGTTTCCCTCATGGATGAAGGTCATATCTGCAAAGGAGTGACTGGACTCAGGGGTCCCTAAACTCCTTCCCCTCTCACAGCCCAGCAGAGGCAGAAATCCACGACAGAGTGCCAAGGCCTGTCCTAGCCTGCCATCATCTCTGCCACTCCAGCCCTTGTTGCCCGGAGCTGTTTCCTGGTATCTCTTGGGCTCAGAGCACAGATACCCTAGTGTAGACCCTATGGCCCTCCTGTGCCAACCTCTCTCCTGGCCCACAAACCTTTTTAAATTATTTTCTTTTCTATGCTAATACTGGGGCTTCAAATCAGGGCCTTGCACTCTCACTTGGTTTTTTTTTTTTTTTTGCTCACAGTTGGCACTCTACCACTTCCTGCTATTTTTGCTGGTTGATTGGAAATATAAATGTCATGGATTTGTCTGCCTGGGCTGGCTTCAAACCATGATCCTCAGACCTCAGCCACCTGAGTAGCTAGGATTACAGGTGTGAGCCACCATTGCCAGGCTAACCTACAAACTTCCGATTGAGCTGTGTCCCCCAGGTCAGAGTGCTTGAGGTAAAATCGCCAGAGGGCCTGGGTGATGGCCACATGGGCCCAGCCTCAGAGAGAGTGGCTGGGCAGGGGCGTGTCATCCTACCTTTGAGAAGGAGGGGCATGAAGGGGATGACAGGAGGGGAGAGCTTGGTGAGGGCCAATCGGTACACTCGGTGGTTCCATGAGGGGTCCTAGGAGGAATAAGCCACATTGAGGGAAGGTCCTGCCCACCACAGCCAAATGGCCCACTCACCTAGGAGCCCTGGACACCCATCTCATCCCCAGGGCCACAGCAAGAGGCTCTGAGCCCAGCCTCGGATCTCACCACAGTGGGCCAGAGGAGGCCATAAGCAGATGTCTTCCTCAGTAACCACAGTCCTCAAGAAAACTTTATGAGCTAGGTGCCAGTGGCTCACGCCTGTCATCCTAACTACCCAGGAGGCTGAGCACTAAGGCTCATGGTTCAAAGCCAGCCTGTGCAGGAAAGTCCATGAGACTCTGATTTCCACTTAAATAGCAAAAAATCAGAGATGGATCAAGTAGGAGAGATACTACCCTTGAGCTCAGTGCCCAGGCCCTGAGTTCAAGTGTCTGGAAAGAAAGGGGTGATGGAGAGGAGGGATGGAAAGAAGGAAGAAGAAAGGAGCATTAATCACAGGGCTCTGAGATTTCTGGAAACCTCTGCCTCTTCTGTCTCTCTGTGGGGAAATTCTTCTGAACCTCTTGAGCCCCACAAAACAAACTGTGTTCTCAAGAGCTCTCAGGACCGTGCTGGTCACAATGCCTCTGCACCATGCTCTCCCAAACACTTCAAAACCCTCCCACATTCCTGGGGGTGGAGACATCAGCTCATGCCTCATCTTTCTTTCTTGTTTTTTAGCTGGTGCTGGGGATTGAACTCAGGACCTGGACGCTCATCCTTAGCTTTTTTACTCAAGGCTAGTGCGCTACCACTTGAGCCACAGCTCTACTTTATCAGCTTTTTGGTGGGTGATTGGAGATAAGAACCTCACAGATAAGAACCTGCCCAGTGTTGGCTTTGATCTTTAGACCTCAGCCTCCTGAGTAGTTGAGATTACAAGCATGAGCCATGGGCACCTAGCTTCTTGCCTCATCTTTGTCCTAGTCCTGTTCACAAGCCTGTGGAAGGTTCTGGAGGGAGCTACTGAACAGCCCTGGCTTATTAGGGGGGCTTTGTGCTAGGTGGCTAGCCCAGTCGTAGGGTGGGATGGCTGGAGTCTAGCACCCATCACACCCAGGAATAGCTTTATACTGTCTCCCCAGAACCTCTGCTATCCAGAACAGTGTCCTGCCACCCTCTGCACGTCCCTCAGCCAGCTCCCCAAACTCACAGGCCTTCTGGAAAGCCAAGGGTAAGGTTGCTTTTTGTTGTTGCTGTTCTGTTTTATGTTATGTTTTTGTGCCATACTAGAGCTTGAACTCAGGGCTACATACTCTCACTTGGCTTTTTCACTCAAGGCTTGTGCTGTACCACTTGAACCATACCTCGTACACTTGCAGCTTCTTGCTGGCTAGCTGGAAATAAGAATCTCACAGATTTTTCTGCCTGGGCTGGCTTTGAACAGTGATCCTCAGCTCTCAGCCTCCCAAGCAGTTAGGATTATAGGCGTGGGCCACCAGCACCCAACAAGAGCAGGTTTCTAGCAGGAGGCGTGGACGGCCACACACACTCACCAACAGCCTCTCCAGGGCCGAGTATAGCTTCCGGACTTTGTGGGGCAGCCGCTGTGAACATGAGGAGAGGGGGGTGAGCTGTCACCATGGGAATGGGAGGCCCACCCAAGCCCTTACCCAGGAAGCATAAGGCCTGGCCTCAGAACTGAACCCTCCAGCCACACCTACCTCCCAGGTGTGGGCCAGGCGGCTGATGGCCGAGTTGCTCAGGCCAAACATGACAGCAAAGAAGGAGTTGAGGTTCTTCTGTTCCTTGAGGCTGTGAGAAAACCCATGTGTCCAATGCCTGCCCCCTACCACCTTGAGACAGCTTTCAGACCTGGCCTAAGGACCCTGCAGGCCTGGGGAGGAGGGGGGAGGTGGACCCAAGAACCTAATGAGAGGAAGGGTCTGGCAATGCAGATTTGAGACAAGATGGCCTGGAGCCTGTGCCACACTCTCCACC
Organism: Perognathus longimembris pacificus; assembly: GCF_023159225.1. Classification (NCBI taxonomy): domain Eukaryota; kingdom Metazoa; phylum Chordata; class Mammalia; order Rodentia; family Heteromyidae; genus Perognathus; species Perognathus longimembris. The sequence continues at coordinate 56,126,692 of NC_063161.1, read as the reverse complement.
CCACCCCCACGGGCACTCACTGGGCTGCCAGCTTGATGAACTTCCGGAGCAGCTGGGCCCGTGGACCGGGCACAGGGCAGAGACACAGCTCAGTGGCCACCCAGTACTGCAACTCATTGAAGCGACGCATGAAGCGCTCCAGGTTGGCTGTGGTGACATCTCGCAGGTGCTGGGGCCCCAGCACGTAATGGATCAGCTCTACCTGGACAGGGCAGAGGGCAGGGGCTCTAGGCTGCTCAGGCCTGGTGTCTGGCTGCCTGCATTCCTGCCAGCAGCTCTGCTGTCCATACCTGGTGGATGCTATTAAACAGGTTCCAATCATGGTCTGTCAGCTGGCCTGCCAGGTCCTTGGCGCTCACCAAGTCCAGCACTTCCGCAGAGCCCACCGTAGGCCCCAGCTGCTCAGGGTGTGGGGTCTGCAGGTGAGAGAATGCTCAGGAGGGGTGTGTGTGTTTGTGTGTGTGAGTGTGTGTGTGTGTGTGTGTGTGTGTACATGGAGTACAGGTACCCCTAAGGGCTGAAAGAAAGGGGCTCCTATGTGGAAGCTCCTTCTTGTTGCCTTCTCCGAACCTCCTCTCTGTGGGATTGCTTATGGGGTCCTGTCCTTCAGGCAACCCTAACTAGGGCAGGTCCTCTTTCTCCTGGGGGAGCACCCCATCAACACCAGGCCTCTCCCCCACTCCTTCCTCATCCTGGCAGACACAGCCAGAGCCACCCCTGCAGACCAGAGCTCATCCCAGGCTCTGGCACTCTGCCTCGCTCCTACCAGCTCATGTACATCCTGTGGGTTGACAACAAAGAGCCGCTCGTTGAGCCCCAGGGATGTGGCCACACCGCGCGCCTCTGGCTTCAGGCCAATGGCATCTGCGAAGAGAGAAGAGGCTGTGCTGGGTCGGCGCACAGAGGGAGGCCAGCTGCAGGCAGGGCAGAGGATGGGCTGGGAGGCTCCTTCCTCTCAGCACTGGAACAGCTGTGCAGAGGTTCTAAATGCACAGGTGCAAGTGGCCACAACTCTACACTTCTCAGGGGTAGATAAAAGGGATGCTTAGTGAGACAGGCTGACCTTGGGTGATCTTCAACTTTCCTGAGCCTCAGTTTCCTTCTTTGTAAAATGGAGACAATAGGCCGTGCCCTAACTACTCCACAGTCAAATGAGTTCACTTAAGGAAATATAGCTGTAAGTATGTGATGCTTATAAAACAATAATAATAATTAATGATTTTTAAAGTCTTTGAAGCTTGGTGCAGATGGCTCACGTCTGTAAACCTAGCTATTCCGAAGGCTGAGATCTGAGGATTGTGGTTTGAAACCGGCCTGAACAGGGAAGTCCATGAGACTCTTATCTCCAATTAACCAGCAAAAAGCTGGAAGTGGAGCTATGTCTCAAGTGGTAGAGCACTAGCCCTGAGCAAAAAATGCTCGGAAACAGTGCTCAGCCAGAGTGCAAAACAAAACACAACAAAAAGGACTTTGAAAATGTCTTGTCTAAATCTTGATGGTAATTTTTAGTCATGTTTGAGTGCCCAATCTTTAGATCAACGCTTTCAAAGTAAAGCATTCAAAACCGTCCATGTATCCAGAAAAAAAATTAGCTCTACTACTTAATGTTCTCAACTATTTCACTTTTTAATTTTATGTTAGCTTTCTAAGAACTTGATATTAGGAGGGTAAAAAAATACATCATTTGTAGACGAAATAGACACGCATGGGGGAATCTGTAGCAAAATATTGGATACTTACATGGGTGTCACTCAGTGGTCTAGAAATGAGCAACCCACAAAGTGGCCACCAGAGGGCAGTGCTTCCCAGAGCAGAGGACACCACTGAGCCCTCATTGGCCTTTGCTCACTTTCCTGAGGGAGAAGGCTTTCATGTCTCTACCTCTTGTCCATTTTCCCTAACTGTCCCCAATTCCTGAATGCCTTGGGCTGCAACTTACACAGACAACAGTGGGTTGTAATGTCATAAGCACTCTGAAAAGAGGTCTTGATAGTCATTCTTTTTTTTTTTTTTGCCAGTCCTGGGGCTTAGACTCAGAGCCTGAGCACTGTCCCTGAGCTTCTTTTTTGCTCAAGGCTAGCACTCTACCACTTGAGCCACAGTGCCACTTCCGGCTTTTTCTGTGTATATGGTGCTGAGGAATCGAACCCAGGGCTTCATACATGCTAGGCAAGTACTCTACCACTAAGCCACATTCCCAGCTCCATAATAATCCTCTTGCAACTGTATTCCAGGTGCTGGCTTTGGCTCAAGACCTCAACTCTGTGCTTGGTGCACATTAATCTCATATATAGGATGAGAAAAGGGAGACTCAGAGAGGTTAAGTAATTCTCCCAGGATAATACAGCAAAGTCACGGTTAGTCGGGGGGGGGGGAGAGAGATTGAGAGAGAGAGAGAGAGAGAGAGAGAGAGAGAGAGAGAGAGAGAGAGAGAGCGCCAGTACTGGGGCTTGAACTCTGGGCCTCACACTTTCTTGGCTTTTTCACTCGAAGCTGGTATTCTACTATTTGGAGCCATGCCTCTAATTCTTCTGGCTTTTTGCTGGTTAACTGAAGATAAGAGTCTCACCAACTTTTCTGCTCAGGCTGCTTGTGAACCATGATCATCAGATCTCAGCCTCTTGAGTAAATAGGATTTCAAGTTTGAGTCACCAGTGCCTGGCTCTTACCCTTATTTTCCAGGACTGAAATGGGGCACAGAGAGATGACATGTCCTGACCAGGAACACACAGCGCATGAGCTCCAGGGCTGGTGTCAAATGCAGGCCACAGTCCCTGGCATTAGTTCAGGCTCATGAACACCACGTGGATAGTAGTTTGCATAGACACAATAAACCTTCCATGAGTGTAGTCTATGGACAGCCGATGGTGACAGAGGAAATTAGGACCTTCATTCAGGACCAGGGCCTGGATCTGACCACCTCTCCCTGGGGTCCATCCAGAGACCCAGCTTACCGCCTGCAGAATTGACCTTCACCAGCACCTGGCCTTTGGTCCAGCCATCTTCACGGGCCAAGGCGGCCATCACCTCCCTCACTGAGGCCGTCACAGGCAGCTGCAGGCTCAGTACTGAGTGGTCAGCCCGGCAGATCTCATAGGGGACTGCGAAGGAAATGGGACTGTGCTGTGGGAGGGACCATACTCCAGAGGTGGGGAAACATGGGGGTGTTGGGGCCATGAGAGGCCCTGAGCTGAGGGGAGGCACTCAGGTGGTAGGCTTGCCTGGTGGCCTGCGGCAGAGACTCCAGAGAGAACAACATACACCCCTCAGCCCAAGCACCCTGAGGTCCAAGTCACCACAGCAGGGCAAGTGAGGAAGAAACAGCAAGGGACTGATGCCAAGCCATGCCCGGCCAGCCCTGACCATTCACCTTTGTCCCCGGCTCTGATGGCACCGTTGGTGGTGGTGGTGTTGGGGAGGGAATCGTCCTGGCTGGGGAGCCACACAGGCGGGATCCTGGCCTGGAAGGGAGAGAGTGTGAAGCACCAGGAACCTAGGGGAGGGCAGGCTGGGAGGGGACAGCAGGGGCCTGTCGCACTGCCACATCACCTGCTTAATGTAGGAGCTAGAGAAGACAGGAAAGACTAGAATGCTACTGGGCACCGGTGGCTCATGCTTATAATCCTAGCCACTCAGGAAGCTGAGATCTGAGGATTGCAGTTTGAGGCCAGCCTAAACAGAAAAGTCTACCAAAAAAGCCCCAAATGGAGCTGTGCCTCAAGTGGTAGAGCACTAGCCTTGAACAAAAGAAGCTCAGGAACAGCCCCTAGGCCAACTTGCACACATACACACACAAAGAAATAATGAGAGGGGTAGGCAAGTCTATGCCCTCCCTCCGTGGCTAGTCCCTCTGTAACTACAAGGTGCCTAGCTGTTCTAAAAGGAAAACACTTTCTCCTTCTCTCCCTCCTAAGCTCCCCTTGCTGTAAACCAGGCATTGTTCTAGGTATCTAAAATGTGCAATACAGAAGTGTCATTATTATTCTCCTTTAGTGGATGAGACAAATGCAGCTCAGAGTGGCTAAGTAAAAATTCTAAAGGCTGTCTTTCAGGTTCTCTTTTACCTCAACCCTCAGAGTCTGTAAATCCCAGCTCTTCCCTAAATCTGCATGCCTGTTCAACACTTCCTTCCTCTCTTTCAGACCTGGTCTGACTTTAAACACAGAAGAAGGGCCAAGCACCTGGTGGTTCACACCTTGTAATCCTTGCTACTCAGGAGCCTGAGATCTGAGGATCATGATTTGAAACCAGCCCAGGCAAGAACATCTGTGAGACTCTTATCTCCAATTAGCCACCAAAAAATGAAATACAAAAAAGTGGAAGTGGGCCATACAATATTTGGGGTTTGGAACGAGAAGGATCTAGTCAAATATCCTAAGAAAACAAGGTCCATGCATTAGAACATGCACAAAGGCCCCGAGGTCAGGCCCAGAGCAGCTCATGGAAGCCTCTAGCAAACAGGAAGATGAGATGGGGTGAGGCCAGATGGGTTTCTGGACAGGTATTTGGATTTTATTCTCAACACTCTCCACAATCAACCTTTGCTTTCCAATCTTTTCTCTCTCCATTCTTCAACCAAATCTCAGCTCCGAGTACCTTTTATCCTCTCCACCCTTTCTCAGCTCTAGCCAGGAATGGTGCTGGCCGCCTAGACTTCCTAGGGAGGGGCCTTGTCTCCCAGCTCTAACGGTGGGTAGCCCCCCCACAGGAATGAAAGCCCCTTGGGGTAGGGGGTTAAGGATGTGGCTTTAGGCCTCGGTGGCCTGAACCACCCACCACAGCCCCTAAGGAATTCTGTGCCTGGAGAAAGCTTCCTTTGCAGGGCTTCTCCAGCAGGCGTGGGCTGGAGGCGCAGGGCACGGGAGGACACAGGGCAGGGCAGGCACCTTGATCTGAGGAGATGCGTTCCCGCAGCCATTTTCCAACCTGCAAGCAAGAAGAAAGGTTGGTGAGAGGACCACTAGGCGCCAGGCAGGCAGGCAGCCAGGTAGAATGAACAGCAGTCCCAGACCCGGTCCCAGCCCATCCTTCCCAGCAGCTCTGAGGGAATCAGGAGCCAAGGGCTCCCACCTGTAATCCTTACTATTCAGGAGACTGAGAGTGGGCGTGGATGTGGCCTAGTGGCAAGAGAGCTTGCCTCATATACATGAAGCCCTCGGTTCAATTCCCCAGCACCACATATACAGAAAATGGCCAGAAGTGGCGCTGCGGCTCAAGTGGCAGAGTGCTAGCCTTGAGCAAAAAGAAGCCAGGGACAGTGCTCAGGCCCTGAGTCCAAGGCCCAGGACTGGCAAAAAAAAAAAAAATTTAGGAGACTGAGAGCTGAGGATCGTGGTTCAAGGCCAGAGAAGACAAAAAAGTCCACAAGGCTGATCTCCACTTAACCAAGAGAAAGCCAAAAGTGGAGCTGTAGTTCAAGTGGTAGAGCACCAGCCCTGAGTGAAAAAACTAAGGGACGTTGATCAGGCCCTGAGTTACATGCATGTACACACACACACACACACACACACACACACACACACACACACACACACAGAAGCGGGATTTGGGAAGAGTACAAGGTGGGCTTGAGATGATTGTGGGCTTGTGTGATTTCTCAAGGCCAGCAGGAAAGGGGAAAACACGGGGGAGATGGGCCCAGAGTTCCAAATGAACTCTTGCCTCCTGTCTCCTGCTTTCTCCATAGGACATCTAGGAAGGCAAGACAAAGTCTGGGGAACACAGAAGACTTGGCCCTGACAGCACTGGGTGATTCACGTGCAATGAGCACATGGACCACTGCAGAGCCGTGAGGTCAGAATGCACACCCCGGAGCCTGGCAGGAACAGCCAGTTATAAAAAGTGCTGTCACTTATGTTTCTTCCTCTTTTTTTCTTTCTTGTGCCAATACTGGGGCTTGAGCTCAGGGTCTGGGTACTGTCCCCTTAGCTCCCCCCCCCCCCCCCAGCAAGGCAAGTACTCTACTACTTAAGCACATCTCTACTTCTGGCTTTTCTTTTTATTTGTTTGTTTGTTTGCCAGTCCTGGGGCTTGAACTCAGGGCCTGGGCACTGTCCCTGGCTTCTTTTGCTCCAGGCTAGTACTCTACCACTTGAGCCACAGCATTACTTTCAGCTTTTTCCTGTGTATGTGGTACTGAGGAATCAAACCCAGGACTTCATGCATGCTAGGCAAGCACTCTACCACTAGGCCACATTCCCAATCCCCTCTGGCTTTTTTTTTTCGGGGGGGGGGGGTGTTTAATTGGCGCTGAGTCTTACAGACTTTGGAACCCCAGTCCTCCTCTTAGCCTTCCGAATAGCTAGGACTAAAGGCGAGAGCCACCAGTACCAGGCTCTCATTTGAATTTCTAATGTCAGGCACTTGACCAGAGCGCATGATCACTTGGCCCCCATTGGAATGCCAGGTGTGAAGAGGACAAAAGGACGTCCATCAAAGCAGAAGCATCACCTGTGGTGTCGCCGCCTCTCTGGCCACTGCTCCTTCAGTAGGTTGCTAAGTCGGGTATCCATCTTCACCAGGTCTGAGAGTTTCTGGAAACAGCGAAGATCCCCTGAGCCTCTTTGCATCCTCCCTGGGCAACCCCGGGCAGCCCTGCCTCCTTCCCAGTACCTGGAGGAAGCTGGCCACCACAGGGTCCTTGCGGAGCATAGGGCCGTACAGCGCCACCCACTGGCTGACCAGGCGCAGGATCTGCTGCCTCTTGTTACAGATGTAGGAGCTGCACTCCTGCTCACTGCCTCCCGCAGGCTCTGCGGGCTCCGCATGGAAGGTGGGCACTGGCTGGTCAAGGGAGCCACGACGTACAACCAGGGCCCACCCAGCCATCACACCTGGGCAGAGGAGGATCAGGGGCACAGGGCCCGCCGATCAGCAGGGACCGATGCCAGAGAAGGCTCATGGCAGTCGTGCTGATGTACCATCCCCACCCCACGCACAGGGCCCGGGGGCTGGAAGGATATTGGTGCAGCAGGGCAGCACACAGCTGGGCGCTAGGCATGAAGACGCTGTGGGTCAGGAGGAAGTCGCTGAGGAATGTCTCTGTTGGGCAAAGTGGGGGATGGGAGAGGACGTCAGAAGCTACGTCTACAGAACACACGTGTGTGCCCAGCTGGAGTGTCCCGAACCCACGTCTACTACAGGAAAGACACTAGCAGTATCCAACCCCTGGAACAGTGCTCCTCACCCAAGCCCAAAGTGCAGGAAAGCACACTGACTGCCAACTGCCTACCTGGACCAGTCCAGCGCCCAATGAGGTGAGGATGTCTGGCCTCTCCCAAGGCGCTGACCACCCAATGAGTCAGAGAACAGACAGGGTGTCTCTCTCCTGTCCCTACCTGTTGGGTCATGAGCATTGGAATCTGCCCGCATAGCCTCCAACAAAAGTTCTAGGATCTTCTCTGGGGTGCCAGACATCACCGTGTACCTAGCAGAAACAGCAAATCCAGAGCATGTGGGCTGATCTTCCTCCCCACACTGGGGAGACATCGATAATCAATCATAACACTTCCTGATTTGTCAACCTTGTTCCATCTTGGTGAGGCAAGATGGGGAGCTGACTTAGGCAGTATATCCTATTCCTTTGATGCCTCCTATCCCTGAGAGGCCAGAGGCCAGGGACATGACATAGAAAAGGGCCAAAGATTGTGAAGCCAAAGTAGAGATGTGAAGAAGTGTGTTACCGGTTCTTTCCTGGGGTTAGAGGGCGAGAAGGGCCAGCCCCTTGAGAGGCTCTCTCCAGCACCAGCACCACTTTGCCATGTTCTTCCAGCCTCATGGTCTTTGCTTCTACATCCTGAGGAATAAGTCACATCAGGGCTTGAAACAGCCAGGACAACTCCCTAGACCTCGTCCCCTACTTCCTCCTTTCTACACTCACAGCACTTGATCTTCCCAAGAACATTTAGTCCTTTTCTTGCCTCAAGTCCTTCCCCATATACCCTTGCCTGAGCCTCCTTTTTTGTGAGGGACATGTTTGTGGGCCTGAACTCAGCACCTGGGTGCTGTCCCTGTACTTTTCTGCTTAAAGTTAGTACTCTAGCACTTGAACCACAGCTCCACTCTGGCCCCCCTCCCCACCCCCATCTCTGTATGTGTATATATGGTTAACTAATGATAAAAGTCTCACAGACTTTCCTGCCCTGGTTGGCCTTGAACTGTGACCCTTAGATCTCAGCCTCCTGAGATGCTAGGATTATAGGTGTGAGCCACTGGCTCCCAGCTCAAGCCTCCCTTTGCACCCTAGCCCCTCATCTCTGCACCCCCATCAGCCCCCCTCATAGCCCACACCAGGCCTGAGTCTCGCTGAGCCCTCATCTCTTCACACACCACTAGGACTGCCGTTCCTGCTCCCAACAGACCACACCTTCTCCTCATAGGCTCTCTGGTGCCCGCTATTTGCCCCAGCCCCACTTCTCTGGGCCATGTCTCCTGCCCTCCCCTTCCCTGTACCCCCCTCCCAACAATGACACCTTGATGATGCGGTTAAAATCCTGCTTGTCCACACGCAGGAAATGACAGTTATCTTCTCGAAGGATGATGGTAGCTGCCCGGGGAGCGTCATTCACCAGAGCCAATTGTCCAAAGTCATCTCCCTCGTGCAGCGTGGTCACCAATCCCTGCAGCCAGGACTCAGTCATGGCCCGCTCCCTGCCCCTTCCACCCCTACCCCCAGGCCTTGCCAGGAGAGGCCAGACAGAGAATCAGCAGCCAGGGACTAGCCAAGGCATTGCCCAATGGGACACAGACCTGGTGTGTGGACTCACCTTGCCATGGGTCACCACGTTGACAGATCCCTTCCAGATAATGTACCATGAGGTACCCTTGTCCCCCTGGCTAAACACTGAGAGAAGCACAGATCAGACAAGGTCCTTATTGCTACCCACCTCGCCTCCAGGGTCCCTGCCCTGTCCAGGCCCCTCTACCCAGCCTGACTTACACACAGTGCCCGCTTTGCTATGTGGTTCAAAAAGCAGAACTGCTGCTAATTCCCGCTTCACCTGTGAATGAGAAGTGAGGAGGGAGGGGGTATCAGTGGCAGCAAGTTCTAGGCAAGAAACTCCAGATTGGGCAGGTCCAAGGATCAGAGCACTGGAGAACAGAGATGAGGCTGGGCCAGGCATTCCTGGCATATGGCAGAGAAAATTCTAGAGGAGGAAATGAGTTGGGAGCCGATGGCTCACACTGTAATCCTAGCTTCTTAACAGGCTGAGATCTGAGGATCACAGTTCAAAGCGAGCTCAGGCAAGAAACACCCATGAGACTCTTATCTCCAATCAATCAGCAAGAAGCTGGAAGTGGGGCTGTGTCTCCAGTGGCAGAGTGCCAGCCTTGAGCAATAAAAGCTCAATGATAGCACTTAGGCCCTGAGTTCAAGTTCAAGCCCCAGCATGCATGCGCATATACACATGTGTACACACACACACACACGAGGAAGAAATAACTGAGCATGATGGATGTTCAGACAGAGAATTGGGGACAAGAAGTTAGACGAATGATAACAAGCCTTAGATGAGGGGAGGGAAGCCCAGCAAGAAGCCCGTGGGGAACCACCGGAAGAAGTCCTGGGGGACAGGCCAGGCCTGGCCAGCAGAGAGGGCCAAGCACACTGACCGAGTTGGAGAGGTGAGCCACAGCCTTGATGTGTAGCAGTTCCTCAAAGATAAGGTCCAGCTCCTCATCCGTGCGCTGACCTGGGCTGCGGGCACAGGAACACACGAGCTGTGGGGCAGGCCAGGCAGGGCAGGCCAGGCAGAGCAGCCGGCGCCATCCACTCACCCACCCCAAGCCTGGGGCCAGATGGGGACTGTGAATGCTATTGATCATTATCAATCACGGGCTAACCTTTGTGGCGTGAGCCCTGCTGCCAGATACCTTTCACGCACGGCTTCCCTCTGCCCTCACACAGACCAGTGACGTGAGCACTATTATTCTGGCTCGATAGAAGCGGAAGCTGGTGGAAAGGCCCAAGGTCACTCAACAAGTAGCTGCTAGGGCAGGAATTTGAACCCCAATCTGCCTGCCATTTCCACAGCCCATCCACAACTGGGAAGACTCATCACAAGGCCGGACTACCAAGGCAGAGGTCAGGGCTTCTGCTCCTGCTGTCTTCCTTTCTCTCAGAACATGGGATCTGAACTTCACAAGGGACCGGCCAGGTTCGGGGATTCAGGAAGCCTGACTCACGGCTTTCGAAGTGCTACTGTGAGCAGGGCATCGGGTCCCCGCTGGGATAGCAGGGCCATTGCCTCCACCAACTCCTCCTCTAGCTCGTGGGCTCCTGCAGGCTCCGGCTCTGGCCCAGGAAACCGATAAAACTGGGCCTCTCGGTCCTGGAAGGTCCAGTCGTGTTTCACTGGGGGATGGAGGCCCAGGTGTGATGGAGGAGAGGAAATTGAAGCCATGTAGGTAATACAGTCCTCATGTGATGCTTACTCCCACCCCAGCCCTCCATGGGGCCCTCCCCAGGTCTGCCCCATCCATGGTGCCCCACCAGGGCTCAGGCTCACCATGGCACAGGGCACCCTCATCCAGCAGCACCTGGCAGATGCCTACAGCTTGGCTCCGTGAATGGACACCAAGCCCCAGAGCCAAGATCCCATCCACTAGCTCCCGGCCAGAGCAGCACTGCCTGTGGGAAGTGGGAAGAGGGAAGAGGGGAGTAGGGTAAACACCACCAGAAAGGCAGATGTCAGAGACATGGATAGACCTAGAACAAATCATGTCGAGCAAGGTAAACCAAGCTCAGAGAGACAAACAGCACCATGTTTTCTCTCATATGCAGATGCTAGATCTAAAATACACCAGAACACGATAAATTATACAGGACTCTAGGCATTCATACACAGTGAGAGCAAAGGAGGATATTCTTAGGGGAGGAACACAAAGGCATAATGCCTATGTACCTCTGATCATATAAAATAGTATTTACTGAATGAACCCCAGGAAATGGAAACAAAAGGCTTTTTCTTTGTTGTTGTTTTGGTTTTATTTTCTTTTTGTCTTGTTTGTTTGTTTATATGTCTTTGGGAGGGTAAGGGGAGGCACAGAAATGGAGGGACAAAGGGTGAACAAATGCAGCAATGGTACTCACTAGCCACTATGTTAGAAAATGAACTATACAATTGTGGGTGGGAATGGGAGGGAATTCCCAGGAGAGAGTAAAGGAAGGGGTGACAGTGTCCAAAAAGAAATGTACTCTTTTTTTTTTTTTTTGGCCAGTCGTGGGCCTTGGACTCAGGGCCTGAGCACTGTCCCTGGCTTCTTCCCGCTCAAGGCTAGCACTCTGCCACTTGAGCCACAGCGCCGCTTCTGGCCGTTTTCTGTATATGTGGTGCTGGGGAATCGAACCTAGGGCCTCGTGTATCCGAGGCAGGCACTCTTGCCACTAGGCTATATCCCCAGCCCCAGAAATGTACTCTTTACCTAACTTACGTAACTGTAACCCCTCAGTACATCAGCTTTATAGTGACGGAAAATTGAAAAAGAAAAGAAAGGCAAATGTTAGCTCTAAGCTCAGGACAGGGTGAGGCATAGATGCTTGGAATAGTGTGAAGAAGAGAAAACAGTGGGGGGGCGGAGAACAGGCCAGGTGGCTCACTCCTCTAAGCCTAGTTACTCCCAGAGGCTTAGACCTGAGGACTGCAGTTCAAAGCCAGCACAGACAGGAAAGTCCATGAGACTCCAGTTAAACAACACAAAGCAGGAACTAGAAATGCAGCTCAAGTGGTAGAGCACCAGTCTTGAGAAGAAAAAAAGAAGCCAAGCAAGAGTGCAAGGCTCTGAGTCCAAGTCCCAGTACCAGCAAGCAAGTAAACACACACACACACACACACACACACACACGCAAATGCATACACACAATGCATACACACACAAATTAACTAATAATAGGGGTGAGCAGAGGCAGGCAGGCCCCCCACTCACCGATAGAGCCGCAGGTGGTACTTTCGGTCACGGATGAGTGTTGGAAAGGTGGCTAGGAGATGCCGGTACAGGTGTTTCCCAGCCCTGAGCACCCTCTCTGTGGAGGCCTTAAAAGGAGGAAGCACAAGGCTGGCTCAGGTCCTGAGACCCTCCCCCTGCTGGCCCCCCTCCCTGCTCCACCCCTGCTTGCCTATACCTGCTCCAGGCTCATGCTGAAGTCCAGGGACTCCTCGCTGCTGGTGAGTGGTGTCTAGGTAGCAGAGTGTGCAAATCAGTGCCAGTCTTTCAAATAGCACTCTGGAACCCCTCCCTGCCCACTCACCCCCACCCTTGCTTGCCCAGTTCCTGGCCCCACACACATGTGACCAATAGAGACTTGCTGTTGTCTGTGCTGTGGCAAGCGGCCCCTCTTCTCCACCCCTTTTCAGCAGACCCTGTTCTTCCTTCCATGCCCACACACACTGTCCCTACAGGTGACGGCCCAGGGGTGCCCAGGCTGCCAGGGAGAAGGCCCCATGTCGGGGAAGGAATGACAACATAGGAAGGAGTATGAGGATGAGAGGTAAGAAGACCTAGCTAGGTTCTGGAGGCTCAGGCTTGTAATCCTAGCTGTTCAAGTGACTGAGACCTGGCAGCCACAGTTCAAAGCCAGCCCAGGAGTCTGAGAGACTTATCTCCAGTTAGCCACCAAAAAAACCCAAAACAAAACAGAGCTGTGGCTTAAGTGGTAAAACATCAGCCTTGAGTGACAAAGCTAAAGGACAGTGGTCAGGTACCAAGTTAAATACCCAGTACTGGTGTGTGCAAGTGCGCGTGTGCGTGCACACACACACATGCACACACACACACGATAAGACCCACAAGAGAGGCTGGGACACCAACTCTTAAGCTGAGAATACAGGCCTAGGCTCCAGGCCTAGCTTTTGTTCCAAACCATAGAACTATGTGGGTTGTGTGTCTCCTATTGGGCCTTTGTTCAGGCTGGTAGTTAAAAACACAAATTCCAAAGTCAGGCTCCTATATTCAATTTGCTCCTTAGTTTCCTAGTGGCATGACCCTAACAAGTGAGGAAGCCTGTCCCCACCTCACTTTCCTCATGTAGCTCTAACAATGCCAGCCATAAGCTTCCAGAAGGGGCATGTGAGTCAATACCTTTTGAATATTTAAACCATTGCCTGGCATATGGCTGTATATACACGCTGCTATTATTATTCATCAGGGAAGCACGGGGTGGGGCTACTTGCTGGAAACTTCTTCCTTCTGCAAGATGCTGCAGAACCTTGAAAGTGTGAGTAAGGCCTGGATAGCCTACAGGCCAGACTCAGGAAGACAGAGCTTATTATGGCAACAACTTGGTTGTGGGGGAGGGGGAGGAGGTCAGCAGCCACCAGGGATCCATGAAAGCCCCCACTGCCTTTCTTTTTAACACCACCTGAGAAAAATGGAGTTTGGGGACAGTTTCAGAGAATGGCCTCCTCAACAGGCCCTAGTAAAGACAGAGTACTTTACAGTTTGTGAAACATGTTCACCAAGTTGCTTAAAAAAAAAAAAAAAGGTTGATGACCAAGAAACACTGTACTCATAACCTAATTCATGGAATTGTAACCCTGTGTACAACTACTTAATAATAATTTGTTAAAGCTAGAGGAGGGGTTGGGTTAGGAGGGGTGGGGAAAATGATGAAGGGAAATGGTTATCAGTCAGAATGCCTTGTATTCATAAACTGCTTTGTTGACTGGCAACTCCTTTGTACAACTACTTAAAGATAATACAAATATGATTGAAAAATAAAAGTTGGGAGCTGGTAGCTTATACCTATCATCCTAGCTACTCAGGTGGCTGAGATCTGAGGATCTCAGTTCCTAGCCAGCCCCAGGCAGATAAATGCATGAGATGCATATCTCCAATTCACCATCAAAAAGCCAAAAGTGGAGCTCAAGTGATAGAGCACCAGTCTTGAGTGAAAAGCCAAGCAAAAGTGTGAATTCTGAGTTCCAGCCTCAGTATGTACACACACACACACACACACACACACACACACACACACACACTAGATGTGCAATGAGCCAAACAGGTATTGTCTGGTCTCTGTGCCACTGGGAGAAGCAAGAATCTTGAGATGAGTGTCCTAGATAAGTCATCCAGGCACCCTTGGGATTGCCAGCCAGCGATCACTAACCTCAAATCCCTCCCCATCGTTCCGGCATTCTAAGCCTTACTCCACCCCACCTGCCTGTTCCTTCTATCTTCTCCTCCTCTCTCCCTTCCAGATTTCTTCTGTGCACTCAGGGCCTCGCAAGTGGACTTGATTGCAGAGCTGGGGCCTGAGCCTCCTCCCTTAGGGCTGGCAGGCCCCTGGATGGTGGGCATCATGCCACCATGCCCAAGCAGAAGTTTGAGGTCTGGTGTGCACAGGCTCCTGGCCCAGGGCTGGGCGGAAGTCAGTAGGTGTCCCAAGGGTATCCCTGCCCAGGTCATGGGGCCCAACCCAGTGCCAGATACAGAGCCCTGGGGACTTGAGGACAGGAAATGAGAAGGAGGAGGAGCCAGGAAGGGAGGAAAGGCAGGAATGCTACCCAGCCAGCCCCCTGTGTCGGAACAAACAGTGCCTGTGAGTGCTAATGACTTCTTGTTGCTAATGTCAAAATGCCCAGGTCACCCCAGTCCTTGCCCTAGCTCCCAGCTGGTGTCCACAAGCCCAGGCTTTCAGCTCCAGCTCCCTTCCTGGTATTATTGTGACCTAGAAGGGGAGGTGCTGGTCATGTGGTCAGGGCTGGTCATTTCCCATCCACTCAAGGGATGGGCATGAAAGGGCCAGAGAATAGGGACCTGAGGATGCGACCTAGAGTCATCCTATTTTGCCAAGGAAAGCAGAAGCCCATAGAGCTGAAGTAGCTGGCTAGAGTCCCAGGATGACTTAGAAATGGAAGATTCTACTTCCTGACTGCTACCCATGCTGAGCCTGGGTAGGTGTTTGTATCTTATTTCACGGCTAGGAAGAGAGGAGGTTACATAACTTCCCTGACCATTGGTAAACAGCATTCACACCCATGCCTGTCTGGCTCCAATGCTCACAATCTTGGCTACCCCAAATGCCCATGGCATATACCCCCAAGGATCCCCCAACCCCCCCACAGAGTGTCCTAGACAGGGAGATAGCACAGGTGTTCTGCCTTCAGGAATGTTCCATGAGTGAAGTCAGCTGGAATACCAAGGGCTAAATAGAATTAGACAGGCTTGGTCCGTCTGGGCCCCTAAAATGTTTGTGTCCATTCAGGCCTCTGGGGATGAGCTAGTGGGAGACCAGTGTTTAGAAGCAATGGGCTCCAAAAGCCTGGGTTTGAATTCTGATTCTCTTGTTATGGCCTGGTTGTGTATTGTTTAAGAGGATGATTTAAGCTCCCAGCGCTTGTTTCCTCATCTGTAAAAGGAGGGCGAAGGAAAATACTAGTGTCTAGCCCTCAGGGTTATTGTAAGGATCAAATGGGTTAATAAAATGGCTCACACCTATAATCCTAGTTACTCAGCAAGCAGAGCTCTGAGGATCATGGTTTAAAGCCAGCCCATACAAACAAGTCTGAAAGACTCTTATCTCCAACTGACTAGCAAAAAGCTGGAAGTGCAAGTGGCAGAATACTAGCCTTGAATGAAAAAGCTAAAGGATAGCACCCAGGCCCTGAATTCAAGCCTCAGCACTAATGTGTATGCGTGTGCACATGCATGCACATGCACACACACACACACACACACACACATATACTGGTGGCTCGCACCTGTAATCCTTGCTATTCAGGAGGCTGAGATCTGATTATCATGGTTCAAAGCCAGCCTGGGCAGGAATGTCTGTGAGACTCTTATCTCCAATTAACCACCAAAAACCCAGTAGTACAGCTGTGGTTCAAAGTGGTACAGCACTAGCCTTAAGCAAAAAGCAGCTCAGGGACAGTGCCCAGGCCCTGAGCTCAAGTCCCACAATTGACCAAAAATAAAAAAGAGTTAATAGTAGAAAGCATATGCCTCAGTGCCTATCGTGTAGTATGTCTTCCTAAATGTTAAATAACTACAAACTTCATTATTTCCTTATGGGTACTGACCACCCCAACATAATGCAAGTATATGTTGTAGCGCAGCTCATCTAATCACCCTGAGGTTGTCTGGAGGTTGTTCGTTGGTATAGGCCAAGGTGGCTTATTTCCAGACAAGAAGGATTCCGGGTGGAAGAGGAGGTGCTATAGGTGGCCGGCCCCACCTTGCCAACCTGTCAGTGAGTGTCAGAGCCAGGCTAGAGGGACAGGCATAGAGCCAGATGGTATGGGGACCTGTCAGACCAGTTCCCTTGGTCGTGGCTAAAGTCCCAGGCTGGGCTGTGTGTGGTGGACAGGGAAGGATGCATGGGGTTGCACAGGTGTGCCCTGGGGGTCAGCGACAGAGGACACAGTGAAGCCATGTGCCCGTGGTTCACACGGGTAATCCTGGCTACTCAAGAGGCTGAAATCTGAGGGTGGCGGTTCAAAGCTAGCCCAGAAAGGAAAGTTGGTAGACTCTTACCTGCAATGAACCACCAAAATGCAAGAAGTGGAGCTGTGACTCAAAGTGGTAGAGCACTGGCTTAGAACTCAGAGACAGCTCTGGGGCCCTGAGGTCATGTCCAAGGACCAGTATAAACAAACAAACAAATCCCACACAAACAAAAACAGAGAACACAGTGGAATCAGGTAAGCTTGACCTCCACAGGCTGACTATCTTTGGGGATGTGCAAAGCCTAGCTCTGCCCCTTAGCAACTCTGCAACCCTCACTTAACCTCCATTTTCATAGCTATAAAATGGAGAGGAGGGCATTGGGGCCTAATCCATCCCCCTGTTGAGAGCACTATTCTATAGGCTAGAGGGAAGCTCTCACTATGAACAGTTGGTTGGGTATACGTAGTTTTTCGGTATTAGCTCCTGCCATTATTTCAACAGACTGCATGGACACATGTCTTCGGTTTTAGAGGACAGGGCCACCTTTCTCCCTGAAGAGTAGCATGCTAGGCTCCTGAGCATGTGTAACCCACCTGAGATCACTCTCATCTTTCCTCTAAACATCCATCAAACAAGATCTCTCTCCCTCATTGTTTCCACAGAGGCTTTTTATTCCATTCTAATGCTACTTTGGCCCCAGTTAGTTCAGTTTTTTCTGCATCTAACCTTAAGCCTTCTTCTTGTAGTGTTTTCATTTTTCTCTTGGCTTTGTTTTCATTTTCATTTCTCTTATCCTGGTCTAGAGGAGAAGGCTTCAGATGTGGGAGTCTAGAAGACTGACCGAATACCACTGAGTTTTCCAAGAGCTAGGTGTGGCCTAAAAAAGAAACAAGACACCCTAGCCCTGTCCTCCTGGACTCTGGGTTCACCTCCTTTAGGGTGCACATTCCTTCCTGGGAGCCCTTTATGAACAAAAAGGCATCAAGAGATAAAAAGGTGAGCCAGAGGCTGGTGGCTCACACCTATAATCCTAGCTACTCGGGAGGCTGAGATCTGAGGAGTATAGTTCAAAGCCAGCCCAGGTAGGAAAGTCCATGAGACTCTTGTCCAATTAACCACCAGAAAATTGGAAGTGGAGCTGTGGCTCAAGTGGTAAAGCACTAGCCTTGAGCAAAAGAGTTCTGGGACATTGCTCAGGCTCTGAGTTCAAGCCCTACAACTGACAAAAAAAAAAAATTTAAGAGTCCTTTAAACACAAGAGAGAGGGACTGAAATAACCCCACCCCTGTGCCAGCATGCCTCTAGCCACACCCCCCTCAAAAAACAACAACAACAAAAAACTGTCTCTACTTCTCCAACACCTGGCAGGGGAGGGGCCCCTTTCCGTGCCTTTGACCCCATTTACTCTCCAGCAACTCTTCCCCCACCCTTCCGGCCTCCTACTCCAAACTGGCCCTTCAATTCTAAGAACTCAGTGGAGTCAGGAGACAGCCCAGCGGCCTCCTCCACCTCCCCACTCCAGACTTCAGGTCCCTGGAGATCCTCCAGTGACCTCCTTGTACTGGTACCTGACCTTCCCCCTCCCTCCAGCTACCTTGCTTCCCCAAGCTGGGAAGAGGACAGGAAATGCACAAGTAATTATAGCTTGAGAGGGAAGACAGGAGGGAGAGTTCCAGCCCATTGGCTCCTAGCAGTGGCTACAGCATTGACCCTGCTCCCAGTTTAGGAGCAGGACTAGGCCCCAGAGACTCTGGTCAGGAATACTCTAGAGAAGAGGGGGACTGCAGAGCCGTGAGCCACATGCCTGGACTCTCCACCCAGTTCCCACCACAAGGTCTTCCTCTCCAGAGCCTGTTTCCCCCACCCAGCCTCCTATTTCAGTACATAGAAGTGGTGGCTGGACAAGGTGAGGAGGAAGAAGGAGGAGAAAGAAGTGGTTTTCCTATTTGAAGTGACTTGCCCAGCTGGGTGCTTCTGGTGGCTCATGTCTGTAATCCCAAACTACTTAAGGAAGCTGAGATTTGAGAGTCATGGTTCAAAGCCAGCCCTGGCAGGAAAGTCTATGATACTCTTCTCTCCAATTAACAAGCAAAAAGCCAGAGGTAGAGCTGTGGCTCAAGTGGTAAAGCACTAGCCTTGAGAAAAATAAATAAAGGGCAGCACCAGGCCCTGAATTCAAGCCTCAGTACTGGCATGTGTGCGCATATGTGCACACATGTGTACACACACACAGTGACTTGTTCCTTGAACGATGAATTTTCAGGTTTATCACCTGCTTCTGCCTCCCCTTCTGCGCCCTCACCCCCCAATGCATACTCACTGACTCTCAGGGAAAGCAACTCTCAAGCTTGGTGACTGGGACAAAAGAGGCTCCCTGCTGATTGGTCTCTATGACCGTGGAGAAAGTTCCCTTCCTTCCCTAGCCCCGCATTCTTGCTGCCCCTATCTCCATTCTCCAGCTCTAGACAAAAGAAGTTTAAGTCATAATTCCTTCTTCAAACTCATCAGAATCCTCCCAAGTCCCCCCACCCCAAAGTCAGAGGACAAGCAATGTCCACATGAACACCTCACCCCAAGATGCTCAAGCAGATTTGGCCCTGTTCAATTGTTCACTGAAAGGGAACGTTGCCACGGTGACGTGTCAAGAACAGTAACAAAGCTTTACTTCCCTCACCACTTGACCTAACCCCCCCATCCCCCAGAAAAAGCGCACAATTCCTTAACTCAATGCCTAGCACACAGAGGCAATGAGCCAGGCATTGGTGGCTCACCTCAGTAATCCTAGCTACTCAGGAAGCTGAGATCTGAGGAACAGAGTTCAAAGCCAGTCTCAGCAGGAAAGTGTGTGAGATTCTTATCTCCAATGAACCACCCAAAAAGCCAAAAGTGAAGCTGTGGCTCAAAGTAGTAGAGCATTAATTAGCCTTGAGCAAAAGACGCTCAGGGACAGTGCACATGTCCTGAGTTCAAGCCCCCATGACAGGCACAATAACCCTTTCTTGTTTCCCCCCATAATGGAATAGGAGCAGTATACACACACACACACACACACACACACACACACACACACACACACAGCCACTATGTGAGACACCCACACATATCTGGGGCCAAGTTTTCACACCCTCTACTCGCCACACCAGTAACCATCAGTGCTCCCAGACCAGGCTGGCCCACCAGCACCCCAGAGTTCCTTTCCAGCCCCATGCCTGGCTTAGCATTGGGGGGGGCGAGGCACTCACCCAGCGAAGCCCCTGGATGCGGCTGGGACGCCGGTGCTGGAGCAGCAGCTGATAGGAACAGCTCCTGGGCCGGTGCATTCTTTTCAATACCATTTCCAGCAGTGACCCCTCCGGCACCACGTCAGGGAGACTCCCCACCTGCAGTACTCCCAGCGCTGGGCTGTCCTCCACAGTCGGGCCCACCTGCCAATGGCTCTCACCTGGCCAGCCCACCTGCGATAAGGAGAGGAGGATGGAGGAAGGCCATAGACAGCGGGTTGGGGGAGAGCAGGATCTCAACGCAGCTGTCCCGGGCTGATAGATTTCCTTAGACTCCTCTGGACTGGTCAGGCGGAGGTGCTACAAACCCTTCCAGCAGCCCGGGGAGGAGGGACAGGAAGACCTCTGCTGGAGTGGAGCCCGAGGGCCTGGTGCAATTAGGGGGGGTCTCCAGCTGGCTTCCAGAGAGGAAGACCAGGCCTTTTCCTCGGACTTCTCTAGAATTCTGCCTCTCTCCATTGCTCAAATCCCTGGCAAAGATTTACACCCAATCAACATGAGGCGGTGGGCTCACTGGATGCCCCAGAAATTCAGCTTTGGCTCCAACCTCTCTCTCCTCCTCCCTCTCCCACAGTCCCACCCAAAGTCCCCACGAGTCAGCTTCCTCTGCCTGCTCCTCCCCCACCCACCCACCTTCATGGTTCTTCGTAAGCTTCACAGCCTGGTAAGCAGCTCCACAGGGGATCCTGGAGGGGTGTCGCCTAAATCCAGGTGGTCAGTACACAGAACCAGTTCTGAATTCCAGAAAGCAAGATGCAGGGCGGGGTGGAGAGGCCCGTTGTGGCTGAGTCGAGGACGTGGGGGCGGGGGGCGTGGAGGGCACCCCACTCCCCAGTGACTAGGAGCCCCCAGCCTCCGCCTTCGGCCCGGACGAAAGAGCCAGCTGGCACCGGGCGCCCAAGCGAGGCTGCAGCTGGCACTGGTCCGGGCGGGAGCTGTCACACCCCCGGCCCTGCCCGCCCCGCGCCCCTCCCCGGACCAGCAAGGGGGCGGGGAGGAAGCGCCGGCATTTCAGAAGGGGAGGGCGGAGGGGAAGGGCGGGCACGGGCAGAGGATTCTGGAGCCCGGGTACGTCGAGTGGGTACGAGCCCGGATCCCCGGGAAACTCCAGTGGGTGGGAGCGACCCTAGGGTGCATGCAGCATCTGGGGTGCGGGGTAGGGGCGGCATGGGGCTACTCTGGCCGCCACGTGGCCGGGAGAAGAAATGCAAACAAGGAACTCAGAGGAAAGGGGGGAGGGGTGAGTCATTGTGGGGGCCGTACCCGGGAGGGAAATCCGGGCTGGGGCCACTTCCTGGCCGGGATGTCCAGACTCCTGTTTCAGTTCAGGGTCTCTCCAGTAGCCCGAGGGAGGGATTGGGCAGCTTTCCCGTGGGGAATCCCGCTGCTGAGCGTCCCCACTGTTGCCTTCCCAGATGCTCACACTGGGCACGTGAGAGGAAATTGAGGCAGGGGAGGAGGAACCACGTTCTGGATGGGTGGATGGATGGACTGATGGGTGGGTGGGTGGATGGATGGATGGATGGATGGATGGATGAATAGAAGTATAGATGGGGTTGTGGATTTAACCCAGTGGAAGAGCACTTGTCTGACAAAGGCCCTGAGTTTGGTCTTCAACTCTGGAAAAAAGAAAAGTCTGTATATACTCGTGGATGGATGGATGGATGGATGGATGGATGGATGAAAAGATAGACAGGTGGGTGAATGGATGGATAGACAGGTAGGTGGATGGATAGAAGAGTGGACAGGTAGTTTGTGGATGGATGCATGCATGGAAGGATAGATGGATGGACAGATGGGTTGGTGGATAGATAGATGGACGGATGAGTGAAGAGATGGACAAATGGGTGGATGGATGATGATGAAGGCCAAGAGTTGTGGCCCTTGGAAGACAGACACAGTTCTAGGGGGCCATGGCACTTCCACCAAGAACTGGTGGAGCAGAAGCCTGGATTCCAGCATGTGCTCTCAGGCCCAGTACCTGCTGTCCCACTGCGCTCTGGGCCTCCCTTTCAGTTGGCCCAGTGCTGCCTTCTTCCTCCCACTCCTACTTCCAAAAGGTCAGAGACTGTGACCCATGGACAGCTACTTTCATGGTACCCCATGATTGCTCAGAATGATAATGAGGGAGGTTTCCCCAGCACCCTACGTCTCACTCATTTTTCCCTCCTCTTCTGTTTTCCTATTGTTGTTTGAGCCTGCCTGGTTGGAGAAGAAAATAATCTCACTAATAAGCAGATTCCTTCTACTTTGAACATCGGGCACCCATTCTGTCTCATCTATAATTGATTATTTTCTGGAAGGGGAATTTTAGTTGTCATTAAAATCCTAGTTTTGGTATGTATGTATCTACCCGCCCCCCAAACTTATTAAAATCCACATTCCATTTGAGTACTAGTAGCTCACTACATCTGTAATCCTAGCTACTCAAGACGCTGAGATCTGATGATTGTGAGTCAAAAGCAGCCTGGGAGGGAAAGTCCCTGAGACTCTTATGTCTCCAATTCACCATCAAAAACCCAAAAGTGAAGCCGTGGCTCAAGTGGAGCTGCAGCCTTGCGCATAAAAGCTCAGGGACAACACCTAGGCCCTGAGTTCAAGTCACAGTTACTAGGATGCACACGTGTGTGCATGCATGCACACACACACAAGCACATGTTCCAACATCCCAAATTCCATCTTATTGCCATGAAAGGTAGAATGTATACTGTGCGTGTTGTGCACACCAATCCTGGGGCTTTGAACTCGGTACCTGAGATTTTTTTTTTTTTAACCAATCCTGGGCCTTGAACTCTGGGCCTGAGCACTGTCCCTGGCTTCTTTTTTGCTCAAGACTAGCACTCTGCCACTTGAGCCACAGAGCCACTACTGGCCGTTTTCTACATATGTGGTGCTGAGGAATTGAATCCAGGGCTTCATGTATACGAGGTAAGCACTCTTGCCACTAGGCCATATTCCCAGCCCCTGTCTCTCAGATCTTTTACTCAAGTCTGGTGGTTCATTGGAGATATGAATCTTAGGGATTTGCCTGCCTGGGCTGGCTTTGAACCTCAATCCTCTATCTTAGCCTCTTAAGTAGCTAGGACTATGGGCAGGAGCCACCCATTCCTAGCAAGAATCTATACTTTGAATGAACATCCAGGTTTGCTGTGTCCATATTTGGAGTAACACTCCAGAGAAGGAGGGAAACCTGACAATGAATCTGAACCAATGAACCTGACAATGAATTGTTTGGATACTGGCAGGGAAAAAAATTAAAGCTAAGCTGGGAGTCTCAGGTATGCTTGCAGAAAAGGTGAGGGATGTGTAGGATGGAGTAGTGACGTTTCAGGTTGCGTGGGACAGTGACCTGACATAAAAAGTCTCTCAGGAGAATTTCCTGGGAAGGGCTGTGGGATGGGAAGTGTCTCTTAATTCCTATTCCTGTTGCCTTTTCTTGGAGAAAAGCAGGTGGGAAAAACAATGGCAGAATGAGAAAGGGTATTTTCTTACCTGGGGACATTTTAGTAGAGCCAGAAAAGCTAAGTAGGTGTCTAGCACATTTGCCAAGTGCTTTCCATGTTTCCATCCCCACCATAATCCTATGGAATAGACACTTCTGTTATCTTCTCTTTGCACAGGGGGAAACTGGGGCTCAGAAGTATTAAAGTAAATGGTAGAGTCTGGGCTGCCGGATTGCAGGTTGTCTGACCCCACTTAACTTCAGACCAATTACAGTAGTAATTGGTCTCACAAAGAGGAGACCCATTGCCTAAACAAGGACACTAAATCGAGGAAAGCAGGGCACCAGTAGCTCACACCTGTAACCCTAGCCACTCAGGAGGCTGACATCTGAGGATGTCAGTTTGAAGCCATCCTGAGAAGCGAAGCCCATGAGACAGTTTATCTCCAATTAGCCACCAAAAAAGCTGCAAGTGAGCTGTGATTCAAATGGTAGAGCACCAGCCTTGAGCAAAAAAGCTAAAGGAATTTAGTGCCCAGACCCTGAGTTCAAGCCCCAGTACTGCCACAAAAAGAAAGGAAGGGGAGGAGGCTGTAGCCTAGAAGAGCACTTGCCTAAGATGTGTGAGGCCTTGGGTTCAACCCTGGCTCCACAAAAAAGGAATTAATGTGAACTTTGTCTTTTGGGGAAAAAAGGAAAGAAGGAGGAAAGGAAGGAGGGAGGAAGTGAACCTGTATGGCAGGTCTCTCCTCTCACATCTAGTCAGGTACCAAGCCTAGCTGGTGCAGGTAATGGCATATCTCTTGTGTCCCTCTATTTTTCCTCCTCCCATTATAAGTACTGTACAGCCCAGGGTGATCTTCCACACTTACTGTGTCCTGCGTGATTGTGTTGGTGTTACTCACTCATCTTTGGGTTTTTGTTTGTTTTATTGTGCCAGTACTGGGTCTTGAACTCAGGGCCTGGGCACTGTCCCTTAGCTTTTCCCCTCAAGCCTGGCATTCTGCCACTTAAGACACACCTCCACTTCTGGCTTTTTGCTGGTTCATTGGAGATAAGAGCCTCATGGATTTGCTGCCAGGCTGGCTTTAAACCCGGATCCTCAGATCTCAGCCTTCTCTGAGTAGCTAGACATAAACATTACAGACATAAACCAAAAGTGGCTTTTAGTAATCCTTTATCTCCCAAGGACTCTTATTTGCAAGAGAGGAAACTGAGACACAGAGAGGTGAAGTTAAGTGGCTGCCTGAACTCACCCCACTAGCATCGTGGTAAGATTTAGGCTCAGGCAGTGGAACTGCAGAGTACATAGGCCTCAGCACTGCCTTGTATTACAGCTTACCCTCCTGTCACTCTTATCCCTATGGCTGCTCTCAGCATGGCCTCCCTCCTTCCTTCCTTCCCATGCAATATCATCAGCATCTTTATGGACCCTCAGCTTCATCCTAAGCCATTAACTGTAGGTGACAGGCACTCTGTGGAAATCTTGGGCAGCAGTCACTATCCCAAAGCTGCAGGAATACAAAGCCTAATGGAATTATTTCTCTGACACACTAATTATCTCCCCAACACACCAATCTGCCTGGGTCTCCCTACGCAGCACAGAGTGTAGCATAAAGTAGATGCTTGGTGATCCTGCATGGAAATGACGTAAGGGAAAAGTGTAGAAATGAGCTGGGGCCTGCTGTGGACCTGCTTCCTGTGAGGAGCAGGAACATGTGGGAATGCAAAGGGCTGATTTTCCAGTTCTTTTCTTTTCTCTTTACTGGAGCTTGAACTCAGAGTCTTGAGCTCTCCCTTGGCTTTCTCACTCAAGGCTGGTGCTCTACTACTTGAGCCACATCTCTACTTCCAGCTTTCTGGTAGCTAAGTGAAGATAAGAGTCTCACAGACATTTCTGCTGAGGCTGGCTTTGAACTCTTACTGTCCTATCTCAGCCTCCCAAGTAGCTAGGATTACAGGCATGAGACACCAGTGCCCCCTGAGTTTTTGCTTTGTTTTGTTTTTGGTTGTACAAGGGTTTGAACTCAAGAACTGAGCTTGCTAGAGAGGCACTCCGCCACTTAAGCCATGCCCCCAGACGTTTTTAGCTTTTATTTTCACGTTTATTTATTATTTACTTGTATTGGTTAAGGTCTCACATTTTAAATATAATTTGTTATTAAGGTATTACACAGAGGGGTTATCATTTCATAAGTTGGGTAATGAACATATTACTTTTTTGGACAAAGTCATCCCATCTTTGTTTCCCCCAGCTACCCCCACCCATCACTGCCCACAAATTAGAGTTTATTTTCCACATAATGTATACCTAATAGCATGGTGGCATTTGTTCACCCTCCCTTTCTGTTTCCCTTCCTTTCCCCTTAAAAACAAAAAGCAAAAAAAAAAAATACCCCAAAACAAAAAAAACATGTTAGAGTTTCACATTTTTTTTCCCTTGACTCTCATCCTCTTACCTATGCCTCCCAAAAGATTATGGGTGTATACCCTCATGCTGAAACCCCTCTCCACCTCCCCCTTTTTTGGAGACTGAGTCTCTATATGTAGCCCAGCCTAGCCTCAAGCTTGAGATCCTCCTGCCTTCAATCTCCCAAGTGCTAGGATTGCAGGTGTATACCAGGTCCAGTTCATGTACAGGTGTTCCTCTCAAAACACAGCTGTGTCATTTGACATGGAACTTTGACATTTGACATGCTGGGGGAAATTTGTAACTAAAGGCCTCCAATGGGACAGCAGAAAAAGAAGCCTGCATGGAGACAGACCTGAACTAAGGCATTAAGACTTCCCCCTTGGCCATGGCTGTTTCAGAACCGGCAGGGATTGAGATGAGAACCCAGCTCTCCTCCTGGATCTGTGAGGTCAGAGTCTCTCTGCCTTGACCTTTCATGGCCCTTCTCCCAATGGCAGTTCCAGTTCAGTTCCCTGTCTCCTCCCCTGCCCATTCCTGAGGTGGGGGGCAGAGGCAGGGAGCTGGAATGTTGCTAGGCACCAAGCCAAGCCTTCCTAGGATTAACAGGTCCCATCCAGTCACTCCTAAGCCATTTGTGACATGATGGGGGTAGAGGTAAGTTTGGCTCTTGCCTTCTTCACTTAGGTGCATGCTGGGGCTAATAGGGATGGAGATCAACAAAGAGCTTGATTGAACAAGAGTTAGGGACATCAGCTGAGCACTGGTGACTCATACATTTAATCCTAACTACTCAGGAGGCTGAGATCTGGGAATTATGGTTCAAAGTCAGCCCGGGCAGGAAAATCCATGAGACTCTATTTCCAATTAACCAGCAAAAAGCCAGAAATGGAGCTGTAGCTCATGTGGTAGAGCACTAGCCTTGAGCAAAAGAGTTCAGGGACAGTGCCCAGACCCTGAGTTCAAGGCTCAGTACCAGCACCAAAAAAGAAAAAGAGACATTACACTTTCCTGAGGGCACATTCTTGTGGCAGGTGCTCAGACTCTTCATGCATGACAGGGGCAAGGAAGTAATCAGTGAGCAGATCTGTGGTGGTGAGGGTGGTGTTCAGAGGAGAGAGCGGAAAAGACAAGAAAGCAGAAGAGACAGGGCCAGATCTAGAGGGACCAAAGTGGGAGAAAGATCATGTCTGCCACCTAGCAAATTTAGGGTCACATGAATGTGTAGAAATTAGTCACTGCTCTCTCCACGACCTCCCCCAACAGCCACTCAAGAAGTGTGTGCATGTGTGTCTGTGTCTCTCTGTCTGTTTGTACCAAATACCCAGGAGTGCTCAGTGCTCTGAAATGGCTGCTCCATTCCAGTTATGACCACTTCCCTCAGACTCTCTTTCCCCTCAATCCTATACCTCATGCTCTTACTCAACCTACATGCCCTTCCTCCTCCAAGGCCTTCCTCCCTTGCTCCCAATCCCAAACACTAGACTCAAGTCCATGGCTGTGTGTGTGTGTGTATGTGTGTGTGTGTGTGTGTGTCTGTCTGTCTGTCTGTCTGTGTACGTGTGTGCACCAGTACTGGGGCTTGAATGAAGGACCTGGCTGCTGTCCCTTCATTTTTTCACCAATGCTGTTGTTCTACCATTTGAGCCTCAGCTCCTCTTCTGGCTTCTTGGAGGTAAGAATCTCATGGGCTTTCCTCCCCAGGGTCGACTTCAAACCTCCATCCTCAGATCTCAGCTTTCTGAGTAGCTAGGATTGCAAGCATGAGCCACCGGCACCAGTCTGGTCCACGGCTTTTGTTGGAACCTCAAACCCTGTGCCTTCTCAGATCTCTCTTCATTTGACATTTTCAAGTATAGCCTCTGGAGCCTGAGGGAAGGGTCCTGGCAGAGTCCTGGCTCCCAGCTCTGACTTGCACGCTCAGTGGGTTGCTCAAGCTGTATCTAGAGCACTGTCTATGATGGGGGTTGAGGACATGTGGGTAACCAAGCAATCAAGCCAGGAAAAGGAGCCCTTTCCTAGCATCAGAGCAGCCCCCAGCCCCACCCCTAAATGTCACTCCGGAAGTGCTGGGGCCGGAGAGGAAGCTGCATAGTCCAAAGACTTCCTGGCACCAAGTGCACTGCCCATTTCCTCCTTTGGAAAGAACCTGATCCACGAGCAGGAGAGGATACAGACGGGGAACTAGGAATAAAATGAAAGGGAGTGGAGTGGGCTGGTCCAGAGAAGAAAGCAGAGATGGGAGCCGAATTCTGGAAAAGACCCATATGTTCTTGCTCTCTCATCTTCACCTGGGTTGGACAGGCAGCCCCAGCTACTCAGACTTCCCACCCCAAAGAAACAGGAAGTCCTTTCTACTCCCCAGTCTCAGGCTCTTCCTCAAGGCCCTTCATCTTCATTGGAAGTGGAGAATCTAGGCCCCATGTTCCACATAAAAACTAAAGGGGCAAGCTGGAGGTGCCGGTGGCTCACACCCGTAATCCTAGCTACTCAGGATGCTGAGATCTGAGGATTACAGTTCAAAGCCAGCATAGGCAGGTAAATCCATGAGACTCTTATCTCCAACTAACCAGAAAAAAAAAGCTAGAGCTAAAGCTCTGACTCAAGTAGTAGAGCATCAGCCTTGAGTGAAAAAGCCAAGGGACAGTGCCCAGGCCCTGAGTTCAAGCCCCAGTATCCACACATAAACAAAACTAGCAAAAAAAAAAAAAAAAAAAACTGCAAAAACCCCTGGAATCCCAGTCTGATCGTCCCTGACTGCTCTGGTGTTGCCTCGGCCTGGCTTCCTCAGGCTTTTGTGGATGGGGCCTGCTGGACCTGGGAGCCAGGCGGAGCAACAGCTGCAGCTGGCTCCTCTTCCCGCAGAGGTCCCCGCCTACCCTCTAGACTGACCCTCTCTCTGACCCTGCTTCATGCCTGGCATTCCCACACTGAGATTTGTGCTCACACATTACTCCATGAAACCTCCTTGGGGCAGAAGGCAAGAGACCAGCAGGCTCTGCTTGGCTTAAGGCTGTATACCTTACATGGCCAATGCCTTCTACAGGTGAAATGTCCTGAATTTTCAGGGTCAATTAACACCCCCTCTCCTGCCATGGATTCCTTCTTGCCTCCTTCCGGCTCCCCTCATCCCTAGATTGTGTGTGTGTGCGCGTGTGTGTGTGTGTGTGTGCGCGCGTGCGCATGTGCCAGTACTGAGACCTCTACTTCCTCCCAGAACTTTCTTCTAGTCAACAGATGCCTGGCTCTACCTTTCTCCCACTGTCTCTGCTCATGGCTGATTTTATTCCTTCCTCCTCCATGAGGGACTGTTAGATGTGGTCAGTCTAACCTTCCTTGGGTCCCTGTTCTGGTGCTCTGCTCTAGAAGAAGCATGAGTGGATGGCCTTATTTCTCATCCTTGCTATCCAGTGCCCTGGCTACTGGGTTCCAGCAAGATCCACCTGTACTGAAGAAGTCTCAGGTGACATATTTTTTCAATCAACTCCACCTCCAAATTTCCATCTAACCCTTCTGGCAGGCTCTGTCCTCTGGGAAGTCAATGCCCACTCTCCTGCTCTCCCCCAAGACAGCTGTATCCTGCCTTCTTTGCTCTCCCTGGGAGGCTCCAAGGACTCACCCAAGTGAATCAACCCCATTTGGCCCTGTGCTGAGGTGAGCTGTAGGCTTTACCTGCCTCTTGCATTCCTGGTCTACCAACAACCCCCCACTCACCACCACCCCAAAATGGGCAAGAGCCAGGTGCCGATGGCTCCTACCTATAATCCCTGCTATTCAAGAACCTGAAATCTGAGAATTGTGGTTCAAAGCCAGCCCTGGCAGAAAAGTTCATGAGACTTTTATTTCCACTTAACTGCCAAGCAGGAAGTGGAGCTCAAGTGGTAGGGTGCTAACCTTGAGCAAAAGAAGCTCAGGAACAGCACTCAGACCCTGAGTTTAAGGCCCAGGATCTGCACTGAACTGAAAAGGGAAAGAAATACTTGTAATTGGAAGCTCAGTCCAGGAGGTAGAGGTCTCCAAAGAACACTCAGGAAAAGACCTGTGCTGTTCTCCTAGGTGTGGAGGCCTAGGAGACAGCATTTTCTCCCTCTGATGCTCCTGAGCCCTTACATAAAAGGCCAGCTGCTTGCACTCAGCATCTTCTCACTAGCCATCCTGTCCCATGAGGGGAGGAGGGAGGGTTCCTTCAGGCTGTCAGGGGCTAAGCAGAGGAAATAAGGCTCAGTGAGAAACTACACTGAAGGCAGTTCCACTCCAGCTCTGAGAAGTCACCAGATCCCCTTCTAGGGGTAGAAGGAAACCTGGGCCATAGGAGCAACCTTCTGCGGCCATGCTACCTCTACATGAGGGACTTTCCTGCACCCTCAGAAGCTGGGGTATACTTCGATGAGATCTTCCTGCAGCTGGGGTCCTATTGCTCCCACCTAGGTCAGACCTGAAGATGGAAGGAACAAGGCAAAAGGGAAAAAATGAGCCTCTGTCTCAGGCATGGCCTTCGGCTGCCATATTCAGGGTTCTCAGCTTTGAATTATACAAGGTCTGAGAAAGAATTGGGCAAGTAGGTTAAAAAAAAAAAAAAAAGGTCAGGAAAAGAATCTTACAGAAGTCATCTAAATTTATGCACTAAGACCAGCACAGCTGAGACCAAAGGCACAACGTTGGGGAAGGCTGCCCCCTAGAGTGAAGATTAGAGAATTTGTTTATTTGTTCTTTCTTTTCTTTTTCTTTCTTTCTTTCTTTTTCTTTCTTTCTTTCTTTCTTTCTTTCTTTCTTTCTTTCTTTCTCTCTCCCCCTCTCTCTTTTCCTTTCCTCCTTCTTTTCTTTTTTTTGTGTGTCAGTCCTGGAGCTTGAACTCAGGGCTGGGCTCTGTCCCTAGGCTTTTTGTGCTCAAAGCTAACACTCTGCCACTTGAACCATAGAGCCACTACTGGCTTTTTTTTTTTTTTTTTTTTGCTAGTCCTGGGCCTTGAACTCAGGGCCTAAGCACTGTCCCTGACTTCTTTTTGCTCAAGGCTAGCACTCTGCCACTTGAGCCACAGCGCCACTTCTGGCCATTTTCTATATATGTGGTGCTGAAGAATTGAACCCAGGGCTTCACGTATATGAGGCAAGCAATCTTGCCACTAGGCCATATCCCCAGCCCCTGGCTTCTTCTTTTTTTTTTTTTTTTAAGGTTAATTGGAGACAGGTCTCTTTCATATATCTGTGCAGACTGGATTTGAACCACAGTTCTCAGATCTCAGCCTCATGAATAGTTAGGATTACAGACAAGAGCTGCTGGTGCTCAGCAGTCATAGACTTCTTTATTGCCATCCAGCCATTCTTGTTTATTTGCTTTATTTTTTGTTGTCAGTCCTGGGGCATGGACTCAAGGCCTGAGCACTGTCCCTGGCTTCTTTTTGCTCAAGGCTAGCACTCTGCCACTTCTGGCTGTTTTCTATATATGTG
This sequence comes from Perognathus longimembris pacificus, assembly GCF_023159225.1. Classification (NCBI taxonomy): domain Eukaryota; kingdom Metazoa; phylum Chordata; class Mammalia; order Rodentia; family Heteromyidae; genus Perognathus; species Perognathus longimembris. The sequence goes on along the minus strand of NC_063161.1, from coordinate 56,095,725 downwards.
GTGGTGAGGAATTGAATCCAGGGCTTCATGTATTCAAGCACTCTTGCCACTAGGCCATATTCCCAGCCCTCATCCAGCCATTCTTTACTTATTGCAGTTCCTACCTAGACAATTGACATGATCTCAGTCCTACGAAGACAGAAGTGATTGAGGCAGGTAGCAGGGGTACTCACTTGCTCCCATGGTCTGCTCTGGACTAGAGGGAGGTGTGACAGGATAACCAGACAAGTCAGGACAAGAAATAACACCCCTGTCCTCCTGGGAGCTTCACTCTGATTACAACAGCAGGGCTATGTGGAGAAGGTAGGTTTGTGAGTCAGTTTCAGCATGATAACAATTATGTAGGAATCATACTTTTTATTTGTTTGTTTTGTGCTAATGATAGGGTGTGAACTCAGGGCCTGGGCCCTGGCACTTAGGCCTCAAAGCTGGTACTCTACCACTTGAACAATACCTCTGATTTGGCTTTTTTGGTGCTTAATTGGAGAAAAGAGTCTCACAGAATTTCCTGGCAAGGCTGGCTTCAAATGGATATCCTCAGATATCAGCCTCCTAAGTAGCTAGGATTACAGGTGCAAACCACTGACGCCCGATGGGATCTTACCTCAGATACTGAGGACAGAGTCTGCCTCTCCAGGGAACAAATGTCTGAGCTGAGGTGTGAGGGAGAAGGGATCCAATCTCAGGGGGATTCAAAGAGCTTTCCAGGCCCAGAGTGCAAAGACTCTGGGCCAGGAATAAACTTGGCACCTAAAGATGACAGTGGGCCCAAAGAAGAGCAAACAAGATGAGAGGCTGGTAAGAAAGACTCTCATCAGCTTACCCAAAGAACTATGGATAGCTCTGTAGGGATTGAATAGGGGTGTACCATGTTCTGGGGCACCCAGATCAAGCTAGGCACTGGTGGTTCACACTTGTAATTCTAGCTACTCAGTAGGCTGAGATCTGAGGATCAAGCCAGCCTAGGCAGAAAAGTCCTTGAGACTTTTAATTAACCAAATTAACTACGTAGTTAAAAACTAATTAACCAGCAAAAACAAAAAATACAACCAAAAAACAGCTGGAAGTGAACTGTGGCCCAAAGGTTACAGTACCAACCTTGAGCACAAAGGACATTGTCCAGGCCCTGAGTTCATACCCTAGTATCAGCATTAAAAAAAAAAAATCGGGCCAGCCAGGTACAGTAGCTCAAACCTGTAATCCTAATCACACGAGAGGTTAAGATTGGGAGATCATGGTTCAAATCCAGCCCAGGCACATCAATGGCTGAACATGGTGATGCATGCCTGTTGTCTCAGCCACAGGGGAATTATAATAGCTGAGTGCAATGGTGAGTGCCTGTCATCCCTCTTGTCACAGAGAATTATCATAAGTAGGAGAATCAAAGCCCAGGCCAGCCTGAGCATAAAGCAATACCCTACCACAAACATACCCAACACAGAAAGGAGCTAGAGCTATGGCTCAAGTGGTAAAGCACCTGCCTAGCAAGAATGAGGCCCAGGACAGCTCCTGGATGGTGAGGGGACCAGAGAAGAAGGAATGAGTGGAGGAAGACCACTTAGGAGTTGAGCAAGTGGTGACAATGGGGATTGGACAAGGATGGCACTGGGAATGGAGAAAGGGGACAGGGTAAGTCCAACTGGATTTTCGAAAGAATTACATGAGGGGCTGGGAATATGGCCTCATGGCAAGAGTGCTTGCCTTGTATACATGAAGCCCTAGGTTCAATTCCTCAGCACCACATATATAGAAAAAGCCAGAAGTGACGCTGTTGCTCATGTGTTAGAGTGATATAGCCTTGAGTAAAAAGAAGCCAGGGACAGTACTCAGGCCCTGAGTTCAAGGCCCAGGACTGGCAAAAAAAAAAAAAAGGAAAAAATTACCTGAGTGAGGAACAGGTTTGGATCTGGAGCCACAATAAAGGAAGACATGGCCCAGAGGATGCTAGAAGTCTTTCCAGTTAGGAGTAAGGTGAGAAGTCTTGACAAGCCTAATAAACTCAACATACCTCATAAACTCTACTGGGCTGGAAGATAGCTCAGTGGGTGGAGCCTTGACCTAGAACCATGGGAGGAGAAAGGCATAGAATGTGGATGAGGAATGAATTTCTTAAGAGTCTGGACATATGCAGGTGGGAGTTCTGACCTGTTAAGATCTGGTTCAAAAATGACTTTAACCAGGTGCCAGTGACTAGTGCTTGTAATCCTAGCCACTCAGGTACCTGAGACCTAAAGATCATGGTTCAAAGCCAGTCCAGGCAGGAAAGTGTGAGAATGTTAGCTCTAATGAACCACCAAACAGCCAAAAGTGGAGATGTGACTCAAGTGGTAGAGCGCTAGCCTTGAGTAAAAAAGCTGAGATACAGTGCCTAGGCCCTGAGTTCAAGGCCCAGGCTCAGCACAAAGAAAAAGAAGTCTTATGAATGATTTCTCCTTTACAAGCTTCTTTTCCCACAAGATCTAACCTGAATGCTACAATCAATTATTCTTCCTAAGACACAGCTTGTCTTGTGCTACCCCTGCTCAGTTATGACAATGAACAGTTTTGACAGCAACATTAATAATTTGTGGAATTACCCTGCTGAGTGTTTTCTCCAAGTGTCTCTCAATCATTATGACAAGCTAATGAGGTATTGTTCCCTGTAGAGAGAGTTTCAAGCTGTATTGGCTAATAGGATAGCCACTTGGTCCCATGTAGCTATTTAAATGAAAATTAATTAAAGTTAAATATACATAAAATTCAGCTTCATGCTCAGGACATAGCAAACACACAGTAGTCACATGGAATGAATAGCAGCTGTGCCAAGCACAGATATCACAACTTCCCTGTGGTATAAAGTTCTATTGGGTAGCTCAGAGACGGGCATCCTACTTAGGGTAGGTCACCGAATAAATAGTGAAGATGTCCTTTGACCCCAGTAAGGGGCCCTTCAGTAGCCCTTTACTGCTTCTATAATTATTTTAAAACAAAATGTTACCTGGACATGGGTGGCTCACGCCTGTAATCCTAGCACTCAGGAAGCTGCGATCTGAGCTTGGTGGTTTAAAGTCAGCTGGTTTAAAGCTGAGTGACGTTGTGGCTAAAGTGGTAGAATGCCAGCCTTGAGCAAAAAAGCTTAGAGATAGCACTCAGGCCCTGAGTTCAAATCCTAGGAGTGGCACATACAGTAAAATAGGCTCTGATGTGGGGAGGGGGGGAGGATGAAGAAGGATGAATATGGCCCAGGTACGAGTGAACTCAGGACCTTGCACTCTTACTTGGCTTTTTCCACTCAAGGCTGGCACTCTACACTAGAACCATAGCTCTGCTTCTGGCTTTTTACTGGTTAACTGAAAATAAGAATCTTCCAGATTTGTCTGTCTGGGCTGGCTTTAAACCTCAATTGTCAGATCTCAGCCTCCTGAGTAGCTAGGATTACAGGAGTGAACCACTGCTTTATACAAATACATGAAAGTAGAACAATGAAAGCTATTGAAATTGTTTTAAGAAGGCAGAGGGTAAGGAGAGTGATAGAGGGGTGAGGTTGATCAGTATACATTGTACACAAGGGTAGAAATGTCACAATGAAACACCTTTGTACAATTTATGCTTGCTATCAAAAAATCTTTTTAAAAAGTTTCAGCTTTGACCCTCTTGTACAGCCTGGACCTAAGTTACTGTTACATAATTCTTTCTCGTTTTTATTGCACAATCTCTCTCAGCAGGAATTTGCTCACCACCTTCCAATATTCATAATATTTTTGCTCTCCTCTTTTCTGTCTACCCTGCTAATGAACTCATACCTGGCCCTTAGGTTTAAATAACTTAAATATCTCTGAAATCTGCTTCTTCCCCACCTTCCACCACCCCTATTTTACAGCTGCCTGAAGAACTTCTTGTTGTGGCCACCTGCTGTTGCTTCTAATTATACTTTTCCAATTTTCCAGCACACCTAAGTTAGGCCAGGCAGTTTTTTGTTGTTGTTGTGTTTTGTTTTTTGGGTTTTTTTTTTGGCCAGTCCTGGGCCTTGAACTCAGGGCCTGAGCACTGTCCCTGGCTTCTTTTTGCTCAAGGCTGTATCACTCTGCCACTTGAGCCACAGCGCCACTTCTGGCCATTTTCTATATATGTGGTGCTGGGGAATCGAACCTAGGGCTTCATGTATATGAGGCAAGCACTCTTGCCACTAGGCCATATTCCCAGCCCAGGCCAGGCAGTTTTTGAAGCACCCGCTTCATCACTGCCCTTTGAAGTAGGTATTTTTGCTGTCTGGTACTGGGGCTTGAACTTAGGGCCTAGGTACTATTCCTAAACTTTGTTGCTCTACCACTTAAGCCCTACCTCCCCATCTGTCTTTATAGTGGTTAGTTGAAAATAAAAGGCTCTCAGACTTTTCTGTCTGGGCTGGCTTTGGACTGGGATCTTCAGATCTCAGCCTTCTGAGTAGGGATTATAGGCATGAACCATTCACAACATTTTTAAAAAAGAAGCTCCAGATTATTTTGAAGTAAAACAAATATAGTTTACATCACACATTTTGTAACTCAGTGTATGCTACCTAAGTTCCCTGTGTCTAACCCTATTTATTCTTCTTTAATTCTTACCTTAATTTACTCACACTTACCATTTCAACAAATGTTTATGTTCCTATGTGCCAGACACTCTTCCAGGCATCAGACAAAATGACAGAATAGGTACCATCCCTGTGCATTGTCATAAGTGCATAATTCACGAATACAGTACCTTATTGAGCAAAGGGCTTTCGTTGATGGAATACAGTCAAGGAGCTGGAGAGGGGGAGATTATCCCCGATTACCAGTGCTGCTAATTACAGATGTTCTTATAAGGGAAATGAGAGAGGAAGAGGGCCCCAAGCCAAGGCCCTTGGGTAGCCTCTGAGAAGACAAGGGAACAAGTTTTCCTCCTAGTCTAGGCTGGCCTTGATGGCCCCTTGATTTTAGCCCAAAGAACTTTTTTTGTGCACTCCAGACCTACATAACTGTAAGGTAACATGTGTATTGTTTTTTAAACTTGTGAAAATTTGTTACAACAGCAAGAGGAAATGAGGAGTTATATTGGTTCCTTACTTGCTGCAGGTGCATCCGCAAGCCCATTCTGCCCACAAATGGGCAGAGCCCTTGTTACTCTTGGAGTTTCTTCCCAGCTCCCAAATGAGGCTGGGTGCCCAGAACTCCATATATTCCTGCTTGCAGATTCAAGTCTATTTTGAGGTCTGGGGTGTGTTTGGTATGGACCTGGTGGATGAGGTCTGCGACAATGAAAGGAAGGGGGAGCTTTCAGTGAGGAGAAAGCTTTTGCGGTGGGGAAGTGGCTAGAGTATACATAAAGAAAGCCCAAGGGAGGAAAGTGCCTATGGCTCACTCCTGTAATCCTCTGTGCTCAGGAGGCTGGGATTCAGGGGGTCGCTGCTCAAAGCAGACCCCTCCATCAGACTCCAGCTTCAAAATAACCACTAAAAATTGGAGTGGAGGGTAGCTCCAGGGATAGAGCACCAGCCCCATAAGCAAGAGATGCGGAGTTCAAATCCCCGTTTTAAAAAAGAAATCTGAAGGGCTATTTTTTCACACAGTGAAACAACTTTGTAAAATTAATTAATGCTACTAAATCATTAAGATTAAAAAAGAGGGGGCTGGGCTGGGGATATGGCCTAGTGGCAAGAGTGCTTGCCTCGTATACATGAGGCCCTGGGTTCAATTCCCCAGCACCACATACACAGAAAATGGCCAGAAGTGGTGCTGTGGCTCAAGTGGCAGAGTGCTATCCTTGAGCAAAAAGAAGCCAGGGACCATGCTCAGGCCCTGAGTCCAAGCCCCAGGACTGGCAAAAAAAAAAAAAAAAAAAAAAAGAGGGGGCTGGGAATATGGCCTAGTGGCAAAAGCGCTTGCCTTGTATACATGAAGCCCTGGGTTCGATTCCCCAACACCACATATATAGAAAATGGCCAGAAGTGGCACTGTGGCTCAAGTGGCAGAGTGCTAGCCTTGAGCAAAAAGAAGCCAGGGACAATGCTCAGGCCCTGAGTCTAAGGCCCAGGACTGGCAAAAAAAAGATTAAAAAAAAGATTTGGTTGATAGGTGTGGAAATAATTACAATATTTGCTATATATAATAAAATCACAATATATGCTATATATTACAATATGTTACATAATACTACAGTACAGGTTATATTTACTTATACATATATGCATATACAGTACTCTTATATACATGTACACATGTGTATATGCATGTATGTGTATATGTGTGTACACATACATATAAATACACATAATATACTTACTTGGGGGTTCCTGGGATTGAATCCAGGGTCTCTTACATGTAAGCATGTAGCTCTACCACTGAGGCACACCCCAGCCCTTTTTTAAATATATTAATTCTTTGTGTCTGTATGTGGGGGGGGGTCATTGGGGGATACGGGTGTGTGTGCGTGCGCGGGCCCCAGGACTGGAGCTTGAACTCAGGGTGCTCTACTACTTGAGCCATGCCTCCACCTCTGCTTTTTGTTGGTTACTCGGAGGTAACAGTGCTGTGGATTTGTCTGCTTGGGCTGGCTCCCAGAGCTAGGATCATAAATGTGAGCTGCCGACACCTGGCTTATCTATTTATTTCCTGGGGAGAAATTATAGTCTTAATTTTTACCGGAGACTGGACTTCCTATTCAAAGATATTAAGATTTAAAGTTAAAAAGCCTTCACCCCAGGTGGCAGGTGCATCGGCCTGCGGAAGAGCCCGGGAGCCTGCCGTTCAACCAGGTGCCAGGCCAGGCCGCCGACCCTCCCAAGCCGTGGGCCTGTTTGGCCTGGCACGGCTGGGCACGGTGCCAGCCTACTGGCTGCGCCGGCGGCCTCCGGCCGGAGAGGGCGCTGTGCGGCGGCGCGGGTGGGGGCGGGGCGGGGCCAGAGGCTGGGGCTGGGCTCGGCTCCGGCTCCCGCTCGGGCCCTGCACCTGTGACTCTCGCCGGCGCCGGTCCTCGGTTCCCCGGGCGCCCGCAGCCCCATGGCCCCGTCCCGGGTGCAGCTCGGCCTCCGCGCCGCCTATTCCGGGATCAGTTCGGTGGCCGGCTTCTCCATCTTCTTCGTCTGGACGGTGGTCTACCGACAGCCGGGGACTGCGGCTATGGGGGGCCTCGCAGGTAGGCGCGGGGCGCGGGGCGAGGGGCGCGCGGGGCCGGCGGTTGCTGCGCGCGGCTCTCCGCGGCGCGCCGTCCCCCGCGGAGCTGCTCGAGTGTTTCCCCCGACACCTCGGGGAGGCCGGGGCTTCCGGGACCCCGGTGTCTCTTGACGTGCGGTGCCATGGGCCCCCCTCCGCACAACTCTGGTCCACCGCCCGGGTTGTGTGGTGCCCTCACCTTGTCAGCTCCGCTGCCACTACAGCGCCGTCCTCGCGCTCGCCGTGCGGGGCGCCCCTGCTCCCCTAACACACCCTGGCCCGGTGCGGGGGCTGGGGGGAAAGCGGGGGGCTGGGGGGAGAGGATCGCCCAAGCATCCTTGGTACCCGGCAGGAAAGGAAGAGCGCTGGGAAGGGGACAGGCCGGCCTGGCTGCCCGCGGGGTGCCTCCCCACCCCAGCGCCCCCAGGCCGAGACCAGGAGGGTCCGGTGGTCACTGGACATTTATTTACTTCTCACCCACGTTGCTGGGGCGCCCTGGAATCCTAGAGCTCTTTTTCAGTACTTGCTGGGTGACTTTGGGTCCATGCTTTCATCTCTGTGCCCCAAAAAAGGAGGCAATACTATTGTGTTTGTGTGTTTGCTAAAGAGCTTTTGTGTGTGTGTGTGTGTGTGTGTGTGTGTGTGTGTGTGTGTGTGTGTGTGTGTGTGTGTGTGTACTGGCCTTGGAGCTTGAGCTCAGGGCTGGCCACTCTCCATGCGTTATTTTATTTTATTTTTTCCCCTTTTTTTGCTCAAAGCTAGGACTCTACCAACTTGAGCCACAGCTCCTCTTCTAGCTTTTTGGTGGTTAATTGGAGGTAAGGGTCTCATGAATTTTCCTGTCCAAGCTGGCTTTGAACCATCATTCTCAGATCTCAGGCTCCTAAGTAGGACTACAGGTGTAAGCCACAGGCACCCAGTCTAACTTTTTTTTTTTTTTTTTAATGTCAGCCACTGTGTTAAGCAGTCAGCTTCAGTTATTTTACCTAATCCTTTTATTAGTTCTCAGAGTAGGTATTATGATGTTAGGTTTCCAGACATGAAAACCAAGGCTTTACAGCAACTTGTGCAGCATTGGATTAATATTCATGGGGAGAGGGTGTGGGAGAAAGTACAAGCACGGATAGTACTTTCACATATGATCTTATTCCATTGCTAAATGAGTCTTAGTTAGAATAACAAAATAATTTACCCACTTTCCCATCCTTGCTTGGGTAGAGAAGGAAAATCAGGTGGGCTTTGTACCTTATAAGAAAGATATATAGCCCTAGTCTAAGCAATGCCAAGCAAGGCGCAGGGGGTTACCAAGAAAGAGCAGGCAGAGTTTCTGGCTAGGAAGTTCTCAGGTCTGCCAAGGTGTCCCACCACACTGCACAGGGCACAGTCTTGGCTCCTTTCTCCCTGCGCTGTCCCCCGTGGTGCTTTCTGTTGGCCCTGTTGGCTTCCCCCTTTGGAAGTTGCTTCTAGCTGGGCACCAGTGGCTGTAATCCTAACTCCACAGGAGGCTGAGATGTGAGGATCATGGTTTGAAACCAGCCTGGGCAGGAAAGTCTGTAAGACTCTTATCTCCAATGAACTAATCAGAAAAAGCCAGAAGAGGCACTATGGCTCAAATGGTAGTGTTAGCCTTGTGCACAGAGAGGCTCAGGAACAGAGCCCAGGCTCTGAGTTCAAGCCCCAGGACCAACAAAAGAAAAAACTAAAATCTTGTTTCTAGGGTTTGCAGTGGCTGGGACTGGGGATAAGAGGGATGGGTGTGGGGGCTGCTGGGAAATCCTTGATCTCAACGTCTATTCAGAGACTGGCATTGGTAGGGGGTGTCTGGTAGAGATAAGCTTCCTAATTGAGTGACCTTTGGCCTATCAGTGGGGCACCCAGAAGGAGTGGGTGGTGATGCCACTGGAGTATATCTCTCACTTTTCTCCAGTTCTGAGGTGTCCAGGGCACCTGTCTAATCCCCGGGGGTCTGAAGCCTGCCTCCTCTTCCTCTTCTGGGGTGCGGTGTCAGCGGGTTTCTATCTCGTGAGCACAACTTCTGACTCTGCATTTTTCAGCCCAGAAGATGCTGAGTCACTCAAGGCAATCCCGGGGATTCTGTTCCTGTGTGGTCCCCCGTGGGGCTGGCTGGACACACTCGCCTCTGGACAGGGCAGCCCGTGGAGCTCCTGAGCCCAGAGGCAAAGCACTTGGCATGGTGGCACATGTTCCCATCCCATTTGGGGAGCAGTGGCTGTGCAGAAAGGCAGTGGCAGAGGGAGGGTGCATTTCCTGGAGAAGCCACGTTGGAGCCATCAACTGTGGCTTGGCTTTGTGCAACGCAATCTTGTTTTGGGTCTAGTGAAAGAGAAGAAGGGTAAAGTTGCTTTCTAAGACCAAACAGTGCTGTGTTCTTCCCACCTGAGCTGTGAAGAGGAACCCGGGGTGCCCCCAGCCCTTGTTCTTTAAATTTTTTATTGTTTTTGTTTGTTTTTTGCCAGTCCTGGGGCTTGAACTCAGGACCTGAGCACTGTCCCTGGCTTCTTTTTGCCAAAGGCTAGCACTCTACCACTTGAGCCACAGCACCACTTCCAGCATTTTCTATATATGTGGTGCTGAAGAATTGAACCCAGGGCTTCATGTACCCTAGGCAAGCACTCTTGCCACTAGGCCCTAAATTTTTTATTGTTATAAAGGTGATGTGCAGAGTGTTACAGTTACATGAGTCAGGTAAAGAGTACCTTTCTTTTTGGACAATGTCACTGCTTCCCTTGCTCTCTCCCAGTTTTCCTCTCCTGTCTCTACCCATATTTTCAACATAATGTCTAGTGGGTACCACTGCTACATTTGTTCACCCTTTGTCCCTCCATATATATATATATATATATATATATATATATATATATATACTTTTTTTTTTTTTTGGCTAGTCCTGGGCCTTGAACTCAGGGCCTGAGCACTGTCCCTAGCTTCTCTTTGCTCAAGGCTAGCACTCTACCACTTGAGCCACAGCGCCACCTCTGGCCATTTTCTATATATGTGGTGCTGAGGGCCAGGGCTTCATGTATAGGAGGCAAGCACTTTTGCCACTAGGCCATATTCCCAGCCCCCTCTGTAATTTTTGTTGTTTTTATTTTTGCCAGTCCTGGGGCTTGAACTTTGGGCCTGGGTGTATCCTGGAGCACCTTTTGCTCACAGCTAGTACTCTACCACTTGAGCCATAGCAGCACTTTTGGCTTTTTTATGATTAATTGGAGATAAGAGACTTCTTGCCCAGTCTGGGCTTTGAACCATGATCCTCAGATCTCAGCCTCCTGAGTAGCTAGGATTACAGTAATGAGCCACTGGTGCCCAGCTGATCCTCCATTTCCCCTTTCTCTCCCAAAGACAGATAAACAAGACAAAAAGGAAAACAAGAACAGCAAAGAAAAAAATCTCATTTTCATTTCCTGGAGTTCATTTTAATAAATATTATTTTATATGATCAGTTGGACACAGGTATTGTGCCTTTGTGTTCCTCCCCTAAGAATATCCTCCTTTGGTCTCACTGTGTGTGGATGTCTAGAGTCCTGTATGATAAATCATATCACACTATTTTAGGCCTAGCTTCCACATATGAGAGAAAACATGCACTGTTTGTCTCTCTGAGCTTGCCTTACCTCACTTGACATGATTTGTTCTAGGTCCATCCATTTACCTGCACCCCCAGCCTGACTTACCCCCAAGTGTAAGAAAAGAGAGGACTGGGTACATACACATTAGGGCCCTGACCCAGGACATGTCCTCTGTGTCTGTTTTTCCCTCGTGGGCTTCTCTGGAAACTTTCTAGCTCCATCCAGACTGGCATTTCCACCAACCAACCATGAGTCCAGAGGGCAGGTGTGGCTGGAGCCAGGTAGGGCTTGGGAGCTGCCTATTGGATACCAATTTCTGCAGACCAGGCTCCCTGGAGCCCCACAGTATCCTAAGGAAGGGTACTGGAGAAAGAGGGCACTGCCTCCTGCCGGTGGTCTGGGAGGGGACCAGGAAGGAGTGGCTTAGTGACTACCTGGGAATTTTAAGGGACTGGCCCCTCCTCCAGGAGTCTGGGAGAGCCAGAGCAGGTGCAATGGGCCTCTGGACTTGGCTGTGTTTATCTGGGGGAGGCTTGTGTGCAGAGGCTGGAACAAAGTTGAGTGGGCAAGGTTGTGCCTGCATATTAACAAAGAACAAGGATTTAAACACCCTCAAAATGGCTGTCTTGCAGGGTACTGGTGGCTCACGCTTGTAACCCTAACTATTCAGGAGGCTAAGATCTGAGGATTACGGTTCAAAGCTAGCCTGGGCAGCAAAGTTTGTGAGATTTGTATCTCCAATCACCAAAAAGCCAGAAGTAGAGCTGTGGCTCAAGTGATAGAGTGCTAGCCTTGAGTGAAAAAGCTCAAGAACAGTGCCAAGCCATGAGTTCAAGCCCCAAGACCAGCACACTCACGTAAAAGCACCATCTTCTTTTCCTCCTGTTCTCAACCCTTTGGGTACATGAGGGAGGAGCGGAAGTTTGGGGACACATTGGATCATGATCAGTGATCTGAGCTGTTGTCTTTACAGGGTTATGGTTCAGCATTTCCTAATCCAGAAACTGCTGAGTCACAGAGAGACTTACTCCTAAGCTGACTTCTAGAATCTTCACATGGGAAAGGATCTTAGAGCTCAACTCCAATCCCCAGGTGGCATGAAGAGAGAGGACAAGTGAACCTGTCACCAGCAGGTGTCTCTCTCACTGTCCCCTCTCCACACTGTGACCAGGGCCTGTTAGGAAATAGAGTAGGGAGAGCTGGCATCTCTGGCTCATGCCTGTGGTCCTAGATACTCAGGAGGTAGAGATCTGAAGATCACGGTTCAAGGCCAGCTCAGGCAGGAAAGTCTGTGAGACTCTTATCTCCACTTAACCTCCAAAAAACCCAGAAGTAGGAAAAAAAACAACAACTCAGTGACAGTGCTCAAGCCCTGAGTTCAAACCTCAGGACTAGCACAAAAACAAATAAACAAAAAAACAGAAGGAAAAGAAAAAAACACACAGGGATCTGGGGATGTAGCTCAATGCTAAAGCCAGACATGTGCTGGCTCCCCAGCTTCAGCCCTCAAGCATTATTCCCTCTTTCAGAAGAAACTAAACAGCACCCCAAGTGAAAACTTATGATGGTGGTGGTGGAGGGGGAGCTGGAAAAACTTGTGAGGAAAGTAGCTGGTACAAAATCCAGATCACCCTGGACAAAGCAGAAGCCGCGGGTTATTATTCTACCCGCCTTGGGTATGCTCCATGTCCTCCCAGCAGAGCTAGAGGCATGCTTGTCTTGGCTCACGCTGATCTCAGGAAGTCTACATTACAGGCCCTCAATCCCAGAAAAAGGTTGAGGATGGGCAGGTACCAAGATGAGAGGCAGGCTGGGGGCGAGGGTCATAGAGGGTGGGTAAGGACACTCATTGTGGAGTTGGCGGGCCTCTGCCCTACTCCAGGGTTCCTGGTTATCCAGTCTGGTAGGACCTCAGCTCCCCTCATCTCTCTATCTTTAGATGTGGAAACACCAAGGGCCCATAGCAATGCTGCACCCCAGATTTCTTACCCTTAAAATCTCCTGGAGTTTTGTCCCTCACTAGACTGTGACAACTGAGCTACCCACAAAGCTCTTCCCTCTCTTTTTCCTACAAAAAAACATATATATATATATATATATGAACATTTCAGATATGAAAAATAGACTAGTTAGTGCTGGTACTGAGGCTTAAACTCAGGATCTAGTCGCTGTCCCTGAGCTTTTTTTGATCAAGGCTAATTAATGCTCTACCCCTTGAGACACAGCTCTACTTCTGACATTTTTGGTAGTTAATTGGAGATAAGTCTCATAGACTATCCTACCCAGAATGGCTTTGAACAGAGATCCTCAGATCTCAGCCTCCTGAGTAGCCAGGATTACTGGCATGAACCACCAGCACCCAGCAGATTGAGCCTAAGAAATAAAATGGTAGATTACCTTCATAGCATTCCCCACCTTCAATAACTTTCCTTCCAGCCAGGTGCATGCCCTTCCTGGCATGGTAAAAGCCCCCTGTGTACACAGTAGACACAGAAGCTTTTTTGGAAAGTTCCCTTGCCCCCTCACCCTCAAGTTGTGGCAGCTTGTTGGGCCCACACCCCATGCTTTGTAGCTAAGAGCCTGCAGCTGTCTCTGTCTCTTTTCTTCCCCTATAGCCCTTGCCAATGGGACTGGTTTTTGTTCCACTGAGCTGTGTGAGCAGGCACTGCCTGGCACCAAGAGTTGAATTCTGTTCTATTGTATTGGCAGAGAGCAGCTGTTAGCCTGAGGAAGTGCCCACCAGGCCCAGAGGGCAGCGCCAGGACTTTGGGGATGCTGGCTTGCCCTTGGCTGCCAGCTAGAGGGAAGGGCATAAGGTGTAGCAAAGAGCAAGTAGGCCGTTTGGTGCCAGGTGGGCCTGGGAACACCGGGGCTGGGCCTGCTCATCCTGAAGAGCAATGCAGAATTTGGAAGAGCTCTGCTGCTCAGTCATAGGCCAGAAAGCTTGGAAGGCCACGGTCCTGGAAGGCAGACAGGGTAGAGGTGTGGGAATATGGAGTAGGAGGAGTGTCTAGTACACCTTCCCAACTCTAGGATAGGGAGTGGGAATCTCCATAAAGCATGTTGGCCAGCTAAGGTTCTTAAATGTTTCTAGATTGAGGAGTCCCAATATATAAAACTCTTGAATTTTATCTGGGTTCTGCCTGCTGATATATACCAGATGCAAAATTAAAGCCAAGAACATTTATAAGCATTTTAAAGGCACATTAAAAGTAATATTTTGGGGGAAATGCCTATGCTTAATAAATATATACATAAATTAGGACCCAGGTGCTGGAGGCTTATTCCTATAGTCCTAGCTACTCAGAAAGCAGAGAGAGAGAGAGAGAGAGAGAGAGAGAGAGAGAGAGAGAGAGAGAGAGAGAGAGAGTGATTAAGGAGAGTGGCACGTTTTTCACCATTCTCTTGCTTCTTAGAAGGCAGCTTGAGTCTTGTGTGCTGCGATTGAGTTAGGAGGTCACGCTCCAGGGGAGCCCCACTGCATGGTCATGAGATGGGGGAGTGGCCAGGGATGGTCTCCTCCGTGTTTTCATGCGAATAGGCCTGGCTTCGTGGACCTGGGGGGCCCTGGGCTCCCTAGCCACTGAGCTCAGGCAGGGTGAGGAGGAGAGGGGACCACAGCACGGCAGCAAGGAGGAGGCTGGGTCCTGCTGAGCAAGTCTGATCCCACAGGTGTGCTGGCGCTGTGGGTCCTGGTCACCCACGTGATGTACATGCAGGATTACTGGAGGACCTGGCTCAAGGGGCTGCGTGGCTTCTTCTTTGTGGGCGTTCTCTTCTCAGCCGTCTCCATCGCTGCCTTCTGCACCTTCCTCACGTTGGCCATCACCCAGCACCAGAGTGAGAGCATTGGGAAGGGACTCCAGTCCTGGGGCCCCCAGCTTATGTCCAAGGGACTGGAGAAACCATTTGATTTCCTTGGGGTTCCTGGTTACTCAATCTGGTAGGGCCTTACTGCTAAAATAGGGAGAATCAGTCTCCACCTCCCCCCCTAAGATGGTAGGTTTCCATGAGACTGATATGAAGTGCTGGGCACAGGGCATGGCCCATGTCAGCAACCCCCAGAGTGATTTTGTTTAGTCTCTGCCCAGCTCTGAGAGGAGAGTGCCCTCTGGTGGCTGTGACAGGAAGTACCCAGAGGCCCTTCTCCAGCCCCCCTGGGTGGTCTGATGCAAGTTGAAGTCACCTAGGGTACTTGTCACAAAGGTAGAGTGGGTTGGGCACTGGTGACTTGCACCTGCAATCTTAGCTACTCAGGAGGTTGAGATCTGAAGATCACAGTCCTAAGTTAGCCCAGGCGGGAAAGTCTGTGAGACTCTCATCTCCAATTAAGCCCCAAAAAGCTCGAAGTGGAGCTGTGGCTCAAGTGGTAGAGCGCTAGCCTTGAGCAAAAAAGCTCAGAGACAGTGCCCAGACCCTGAACTCAAGCACCAGGACGGGCACAAACAAAACCAAACCTAAGGTAGTGGATGGTACAGACCTGTGTCTGGCCAGCTCTGAGCTTCCCTCATCTCCCATGGCTTCCTGCCTGCAAACTCTGGGATATGCTAAAACTCATATCCTGCTCCAGTCTCTGTAGGACTGCTCAACAGCTAGGAGGTTGTAGGGATATTGGGTCAGGAGGGTGGCCCTGGCTTTGTGCCCCCATCTTGGGTCAAGGATGGGCCTCTTGAGTAACAGTTGGCCCTCTTTCCCTTTGTAGGCCTCCTGGATCCCAGCAGCTACTACCTCTCCTGCGTCTGGAGCTTCATTTCCTTCAAGTGGGCCTTCCTGCTCAGCCTCTATGCCCACCGCTACCGGGCTGACTTTGCTGACATCAGCATCCTCAGTGATTTCTGACCCAGGGACTGAGGTCACTACGGCCTGGGGGTGGGGGTGGGGTCCTGAGGACCTGAACTCAGCCTCTGAGACATCAAGTGGGCCTGCCCCTGTGCCCTAAAGGCCCCAGGACTGTGGCAGAAGATACACAGCCGGACCAGCAGTTTCCCAGGAGACTATCTATCTCCTAGTGGAGGGGGTCCTCACAAGTAGCTCCTCAGCCTAGCTGGAAGGCAGCTTAGACCCATTCTGATTCGATCAGCACTTTATAGGTCAGGCCAGAGCAATGGAGTGAGGAAAAAAGGGATAAGACTCTGAAGTCTTGGCCTCTGGCAGGTTGGCAGGGACAGGTTTGATCTCTGCTGTCCCAGGCCCTCTCCCTGAGGTTGGAGTGAGAAGCTGGGTGTTCAGGTCCAGTGAGGAACCTCTAATAGAGGCCTCCCACCCTCCTCCCCATTCTTTTATCACCAGAGGCCATACAGTTAAAGTCATGTCTCAGAAAGGTGACATTTGGCTCTGTCCCTAAGGGAGAAGAGTTGCCTGGAGAGTTTGGTGGCTCTCTTTCCATTCTTCCACCCAGATCTGGTCTCCCATGAGCGAGCGAGGGCTGGTCTATCTGTCTGTATGCACACACACACACACACCAGCCCTGCTTACCACCCTTCAAAACTAGAGCTTTGATCTTTTACCCTCATGAAGGACAGCTTGTGCTTTTCTGCCCCGGCCCTGGGGCTCACCCAACTCCACAGTCTGTGTTACCTGTATCTCTTTACTTCAGGCTACCATTTTGCACATCTCTTTTTTCACTCATCTTG
Source organism: Perognathus longimembris pacificus (assembly GCF_023159225.1). NCBI lineage: Eukaryota > Metazoa > Chordata > Mammalia > Rodentia > Heteromyidae > Perognathus > Perognathus longimembris. The sequence goes on along the minus strand of NC_063161.1, from coordinate 56,079,351 downwards.
CCCCCCAGCTCTGCCTTATCTGTGTCCCCATCACCTTAGCAGAAATACAGCGGGCATTTGTATCAGATAGCCTTCAGGTTATTTCTTGGGGGAGTGGGAATCTTGGGAGCAAATTTTGGGAGTGATGGGCAGGGAAGGGTGAGTCCTTCAGCTATCTCAATAAACGATTTTCCTAAGTTGTGCTCTGGAGCGCGGGGGTAGGGTCTGTCTACCAGCCTGGCACTTCTCACTCTGGCTCTTGGCACCGGAATCCAGTGGCACCAGCTCAGTTCTCTCCTGGGTCCCCAGCTCTGCCCAGCCAGGGTTAGGATGCCCACAAGCACCACCCCAACAACCCCCAAAGGATTCTGTGTCTCAAGGCCAGCAGGGAAAGGTTCCCAAGCCCCTCTTCCCTCCACCCCTGCCAGGTTGCTCAGGGCTCGGAGCCAGGGCTATGGGAATGAGACAGGAAAAGCCTGGTAGACAAAGGCAGCAAAGCAGGCACTGGCACCCTGCTGCTCATGCTGGGCATGCTTGTCCCAGCTTGTTGTCTCGCCCAGTCTTCCTGGCTCAGTATGTGCTTAAGAAGCTGTGCCACATTAAAGCAGAAAAGAAGCAGAAACTGTCCACTTCTAGAACCTTCTATTGATAAACAGAGGCCCCTAGGACATGATGAGACTGAACTCAGCTCCCAGCTGGAACTTAGGTCCAGGTGTGGCTACTTCATGATCCTTTGGGGTACTTGGCTGAGTAAGCATTGTGTTCCCATTAACCTTGGGCTGCTCAGTTATGATCACTTCCTTTGTCAGTCCTGGAGAGGAAGGCAGAGGCAGGGGCTAATGAGGGTGGTGGTGGTTTGTTGTTGTTGTTGTTTGGAGGGGATGGGTCGTAGGCTTGAACTCTGGGCCTAGATGCTGTCCAGGCTTGTCACCTCAAGGCTAGTGCTCTACCACTTTGAGCCACAGCACCACTTCCAGTCTTCTGGTGGGTAACGAGATAAGAGTCTGATGCACTTTCTTGCCCAGGCTGGCTTTGAACCATAATCCTGAGCAATGGCCACAGGAGGGGCTGAGCCCAGCCCAGCCTTGTCCCTGATCGAAAGCCTGGACAGGCCGGTGGCACTTCACACCCAGGAAACACTTTCACAGAGACATTAAAGCAAATAAAACATTTATTGTTCAGATTTTTTCTGCTTTTTTCTTTTTTACAAAAACATGCATACATACACAAGGTATTGTGGGTCCTGAGGGAGACACACACATGCACACATTCTCCCATGCACGCGCGCGCACACACACACACACACACACACACGCACGCACACTCTTCTTGGCCCTAGGTTCTGGACTCCCAAACCTTGAAGACTTTGTGGGGGCAGCCTCCCCTCCCCCACATCTGTTCTACTCACCCACCCTCTTCCCCTCAGCCAAGCTAGTCCTATGTGGGGCAGAAGTCAGCTGGAATGGGGGAGACCCCAGAAAACAGAAGGTTGATGGAGGGGGGACGAACAGTGACCAGGGATCCCCGGGGGTGGGGGTGGGGCATCATGCTGTGCTTCTGACGGGGAGATGAAGGTTTGGCACCGTGGGTCAGGAAGCACCTGTCTACACCAGGGCACTGAGATGGTCCACAAGGTGGGGGGGGGCGGGTGTCCCCAGCAGGCAGTGACCCGATGGGAGGCCTACAGGTAACTGTTCTCACAGTGACAGAGCGGCTCAGGGCCCAGTGGTGTAGGGAAGCTTCTAGAGGCATCTGAGGAAGCAGGTGACAGGAGGACCTCCCCGACCCCTTGTCTCCTCTCCTGCTCCCCTAGTCCCCCCAAACCCAAGAAGGGCCCCACTGGCTGAGGCCATGTTCACATTTCTGCGTGGAGCCTGGGGCTGTGTGCAACGTCTATGGGTCTGCAGAGCCAAGAATAGTGGTTAAAGGTGAGCCCACCTGAGCCAGTCCTCGGTTAGTCCTGAGGGATGGAGGCCACAGCGAGGAGCCTCAACGTGGGAGGGGACATTCTGTTCTGGAGAAGGCCTTTCTGGGGCCTGCTGCCCAGCCTGCCTCCTCTCGGGGCCCTTTCTGACCACCATCCCAGAGCTAGGGGTCTCCTCAAGCTCCCTGGGTGACTGTCAAGGCAGTCTGGTCTCTGGTCCTGACTACCTGCCCACAAGATCTTTGAAGACCCGGAAACAGGGCTGGTAGCAGAAGTGAAGAGAGCTGAGTGCGAAGAGCAGGCTGACGACTCTGAAGCCTAGAGATTCATAGGTTCTTCCTCCTCCACCAGCTGCTCGGAGGGCCTGGAGGATGCACAAGGGCAGGATGCTGGTGGACCAGGGGCCTCACACAGGGTTAGCGAGGGTTCCTCCCACACCCCTGGTTAGGAAACTTGAGAGAACTAGTGTGGCTACAGAGTCTGGCTCTGGGATCTTCAAGTTTTAGGAGGCTCTGAGGGGTTGGGGGAGCTCATGGACTCCCAAGGCTGTGTCTGTGACATTACCTGTCTTCTGTGAGGATGCCCACGGAGAGGGATGCCAGTGCCGTCACGGCTTCCACTTCTGCATCAGCCCCTGGAACCCTGGGCCACCAGGAATCTGGACAGGAAGCCAAGCGCTGCATGCAACCCCAGTATTTACCTAGGGTAAGAAGCCAGTCAGAAAGGTTAGAAAAAAACAAACCCTTTGATCCTGCATCCTACACCAGATACTGAGGCTGGAGATTTAGGCCCAGAATCCAAGAACAGTGGGTGTGCCCTCAGCTTGGGGTCAGCTCTCCTCAGTGCACCTTCCCTTCATATAGCACCCTTTCCTGGCCTGCCCCTCCCTGCCCACAGCCATGAGCAGCTGGCAGAACAGGTTTGACACTATCAGGCTGAGGGGAGTGGGGAGATGCTCAGCTATCTCTGGCAGCTGAAAGACTACTTCTGGCCACTTCCATGGGTGTGGGGATGTGAGCCCTGTGGGGCGGGGGGGGGGGGGGGGGGCTCTTTGCCCCAGTACTGAGTCTGGATCAAACTTGCTCATACATTCCTGAGCCCTGGCTTCCTGGAGCACAAGGTCCCACTTCTTTTTTTTTTTTTTTTTTTTTTTGCCAGTCCTGGGCCTTGGACTCAGGGCCTGAGCACTGTCCCTGGCTTCTTCCCGCTCAAGGCTAGCACTCTGCCACTTGAGCCACAGCGCCGCTTCTGGCCGTTTTTCTGTATATGTGGTGCTGGGGAATCGAACCTAGGGCCTCGTGTATCCGAGGCAGGCACTCTTGCCACTAGGCCATATCCCCAGCCCGCAAGGTCCCACTTCTGTGGTCCCCCATAGTACTCAAAGGAGAATGCGAGCCAGACATGGCATGCCTATAATCCTAGCATTTGGGATGCTGGGGCAGAAAGATCTACAGTTAGAGGCCAACCTGGGCTACAGAGTGAGCATGAAGCCAGTCAGAGTAACATAATGAGATCCTGCCTCAAAACACAAAATAAAAATAGCTGGCTAGGCACCAGTGGTTCATGCTTGTAATCCTAGCTACTCAGATGGCTTAGATCTGAAAATCATGGTTTAAAGCCATCCAGGGCAGGAAAGTCCATGAGACTTATCTCCAGGTAAATATCAGAATCAGCAACAACAAAATGCTATAAGTGTAGTTGTGGCTTGAACAAAAAAAGCCAAGGGGCAGTGCCCTGGCTCTGAGTTCAAGCCCCACTACTGGCACCAAAACAAAACAAAAAAACCCAAGGGACAGTACCTAGGCCCTGAATTCAAGCTCAGTCCAACACCCAAAACAAACAACCTGAACTGGGGCTGGGTGCTGGCATCTCATGCTTGTAGTCCTAGCTACTCAGGAGGCTGAGATCTGAGGATGGCAATTCAAAGCCAGTCCAGGCAGGAAAGTCTGTGTGACTCTTAACTCCAATTAACCATCTGGAAGTGGAGCTGTGTGTGGCTCAAAGTAGTAGAGCACTAGCCTTGAGCAAAAACAGCTCAGGGACAGAGCCCAGGTCCTGGGTTCAAGCTCCATGCGTAGACAGGACGTGACTAAAGTGGTAGAATCCTTGTCTAGCAAGCTTGGGGCCCTGAGTTCGTATTCTAGAAATCACTATGACCAATAGCAACAACAAGGGCTGAGAGTGTAGCTCAGTGGTAGAGTGCTTATCCAACAAGCAGAAGGCCTTGGGTTCCATCCCCAGCACCACAAAAATAACTGAATAGAAGAAAGGGAGGAGGAAGGCCACCTGGACCACTGAAACATCACAGGTCTCTAGTTTATCACACTTGATGGGGCGACCTACTTTACCTCTTTCCATATCTCCAGAATACATCACAAGTCTTTACATAGAGCACACAACAGCTAAGTTCAAGTTGAGATTGCAAAGTGCTTCCCAAATGTGGACGCATTTATTTTATTTTATTTTATTATTGATCATGGAACTTGAACTCAGGGCCTGGGTACTTTCTCTGACCTCTTTTGCTCAAGCCTAGTACTCTACCACTTTGAGTCACAGCACCACTTCTGGTTTTCTGGTGTTGGAGATAAGAGTCTCACCAGCTTTCCTGCTTGGGTTGGCTTCAAACCACAATCCTCAGAGTTCAGCTAGAATGACAGGCCTGAGCCACCACTGCCGGGCTGGAATTTGGGCTCTTTCACAGTGGCTAGTCTAAGACTTCTGCTGCAAGCAGAGCTCTGCCTGGGACCAGTATTGAAGGGAGAGACGCAAAGCAGTGCTTGTTTGCAGAAAGGCTTGAGCACGGCCATCTGCCTCCAGTCCTTGCATCAAGGAGGCCATTGCCTTGTGGTCTTTGTGAAGGGACCGTCTGGAAGGTTCAGAGGTTCCACTTGGGGAGGGGTTGGCTCATCACCACTGGTGGATTCTGATTGCAAACCAGCGGCTAGCCCCTAACCCCGGGGACCAGTGAGCCCCTAAGGTTGGGCCCAGAACTCACTGTGCACTCGGATCACGGCTTCCAGAGAGCGAATGGCGTTGAGGTTGGGCTTATGCTTCCAGCCTTCTTCTGAAAGGGGATCCACCTACAGAAAACAGCCTGTCAACCCCTAGTCTCTCAGGCTTCGTTCTCTCCCCTAAAAAGGCCATGGCCCTCTAGGCACAAAACGGCAAGCACTACCGGCTCTGCGAGCTCCAGCGACATTGGCCACAATAACCCTGACCTAGGAAGGGATCTGTGGTGCCCACCTCATTCCACTTCCCATGTCCTACCTCCCCTTCTACCGTTCAGGCCAAGCCAATCCCAGCTCATCTGTCTGCTCTTTGGAGCAGACCTGTGAAAGCCAGGCTCACCTGTCACCACAGGTGCACGGGTGGGGGCAAGGCAGCTTACCTTGTTGCCCAGAAGGGCAGCCACACAGGCCTCGGATGCATCACAGATGGCTGTGAGGTCATGTCCACCCTCCAAGGCCAACACCACTGCACCTCCTGCCAAGTTCATCAGCTGCTGCGTCATGTACCCAAAGCCTAAACAAATACGAGGGGGTCGGGAGGAAGAAGTAGACCTAGTCCTACCCCTATTGCTTCCCTAGTTGCTTCCTCCTTGGAAACAGTGACACTAAGGCCCAGTGCTTCTTACACTGGATCCCATGCAAAAGCTGTCTCTGGCTTATTCCAGGCTAAGGGAAGCTAAGGGTCTTGCCCATGTGGCAGGGCTAGGTAAGGCTCAAACCCACACATCGACTTCAGTTTGAGTCTTCCACTGGGGCCAACCCCACCTCTTCTTCGCCTGTTCCCCTGTGGCCTAGGGAGTTTTCGGGCACCCTCTGTTCTGAGAAAGCTGCTTCCTTGCCCCTCCCCCTTCAAGAGCTGCCAGCCCAGTCTGGAAACCACATGACAAGGTGGGAAATTCTAGACCTAAGAAGCTTTGGCCCACGTCCCAGGGGCCTGATCAGCCTTTCCTGGTGAACTGACTTGGTACTGAGAAAGAGGCCTGGACTGTGCCAGGCTGGGGATCCCAGGGGCATCTCACGGCCATAATTCAGGCCTCATATTCAGCAGTGGGCCAGCCACTGTCCCCTTCCCCTGTGGATTTGGGTCATGCCTCCTCCTCCTTCTACAGGTCAGCTGTCATTCCTGACACCCTCCCTTCAGCTGGGGCCCCCTTACATTTGGCAGAAACATGGTAGCCACCCAGCGGGGCTGGGTGACCCTCAGCGGCATCAAACCCAGCGGACACCAGGACCAGATCGGGAGAGAACTCTCGGGCGATGGGCATCACCACTAACCTGAAGTTTCCAGGAGAAAAAGGGGTCAGCATATAGGGTCCAGCACACGGTATGGATGGCCTAGGCACAGGCCAAGCTCCCCCTCCTGTGCTAGCCCTCCCTTGTCAACTTGCAAGGGAGGGTAAAGTATGGATCTGCTCTCAGTGCTCCAAGATGCCCAATCTCCCAGCAGCTGAGATCCTTTGGACCACCTTGACCTTGGCTGCCCATCCACGTGCTCTCCTCAGAGACTGGAAATACTAGGTACTTTGGACTGATTTGACCCTACTATGTGCCACCTGGACCAGCTGAGTCCTGGGCCACTAAGCTCTGCCCTCTCAGCCACTTCCTCCTGCCAGAGCCGAGGCCCCTTTTGATGTTCTACAAAGTCCTGGACAAGGGGCACAGATGCCAGCAACAACCAAACGACTACCCAGGGCTCTTGCACACTTAGCACTTGTGGAGATTATGGCTTACAAATCAAATCCTAGGGTTCCCAGTCCCCAGATGGCATGCAGGGAATGGAGATAAGGAGAAAATAGTCCTGAGCACAGCCTGGAACTCCTCCTAGAGTGGCTTTTGAAGTAACTCCTCCACAATAGACATTTGTTTGTTTGTTTGGTGCCAGTCCTGGGGCTTGAACTCAGGGCCTGGATGCTGTCCCTAAGCTTTTTTTGCTCAAAGCTAACACTCTACCACTTGAGCCACAGCTCTATTTCCAACTTTTGTTGGTAGTTAATTGGAGACAAGGGTCTGACACTTTCCTGTCTGGGCTGACTTCAAACTGTGATCCTCAGATCTCAGACTCCGGAAGAGTTAGGATTACAGGTGTGAGCCACCAGCATCCAGCTGATGGTAGACATAATTTACAGACAGGTTTCATTTCTCTTGCTTAAGGCCCAACTCCTCCTAGGAATCTGCTTTTGACTAAATACATATGGCAGCGCTGTCCACTTTGTCCTGCCATCAATCTCTTCAGCACTGGATATTGACAACATGTGACTGTATAACACATTTTGTCTTTGACCCTAACACTAGGGTACTTGAACTCAGAGCCTCGTGCTCTCAATTAGCATTTTTTTTTTTTTTTGCCAGTCTTGGGGCTTTAACTCAGGGCCTGAGCAATGTCCCTGGCTTCTTTTTGCTCAAGGCTAGTACTCTATCAACTTGAGCCACAGTGCCACTTCCGGCCTTTTCCATATATGTGGTGCTGAGGAATCGAACCCAGGGCTTCATATATACAAGGCAAGCACTCTTGCCACTAGGCCATATTCCCAGCCCCTTGATAAGCTTTTTTATTCACAGCTGGTACTCTACCACTTGAACCATAGCTCCACTTCCAGTTTTGTTTTTTTTCTGATAAATGAGACAAAAGTCTTAACATTTCTGCCCAGCCTGGCTTTGAACTGCAATCCTCAGATCTCAGACTCCCTACATAGCTAGGATTATAGACCTGGCAATTTTCTCATTCTTGTGTAGGTCTTGATTTCCCACTGACTACCAAATCTAGAAACGCTCTCCAAATCTTGGGATGAGGTGGCGGGGGGGGGGGGGGGGGGGGGGATGAGAGGGCGTGGCCTTGCTGGGTTGGCTTCCTCTGGGCCCCCAAGAGTGCTTACCTGAAAGCGGCTAGATACTCAGGGTCCCCCATAGGGGGGTCCAGGCCCCCGGCCCAGGCCACATTGACATTGAAGCCCTCACCACTGCCAGTCCCTACCTGGAAAATAGGGTACAAAAAGAACATGAGGAGAGCAGAGCCCCCACATGCCAGCACTACGGGGCCAGTGCAGCCCAGCCGCTACACTTCCAAAAGGAAAACCGAGGACCACGGAGGCTAAGCAATATACCCGTGATCACACAGCTCTTGGCAACAGGGCAGAGCCGGTGCGGGAGGGGAGTCGGTGGGGCTGGCAGACATAGGCTCAGCCTCGTGTTACCTCATCCGCGGCCCCACTGCCAGGGAAGAAGTTGCCATCGTCATGGCGATGCAGGGAGATGTAGAGCACATTGGGGTCCTGGTAGAAGGTCTGTTGGGTGCCGTTGCCATGGTGAACATCCTACGCCAGGTGGTAAGCAGGTCCAGAAGATGACAGATAGAAGCCAAGACATATTAGAAGGGTTTCAAAGCCAGGCTCTGGTGGCTCATGTCTGTAATCCTAGCTACTCAGAAAGTTGAGATCCAAAGATCCTGCCTCAAAGCTAGACTGGAGAGGAAAATCTGAGAGACTCTTAGACCCAATTAACCACCCAAAGCCAGAAGTGGAGTTGTGGCACAAGTAGCCAGCATGCCAGCCTTGAGTGAAAAAGCACAGGGACAGCAGCACCTAGGTCCTGAGTTCAAGTCACAGTACTGGCACAAAAAAAAAGGCGGGGGGGGGGGGTGTCCTCAAGGTCAATAACCATTGTTCATCTGGAGATACTACACAAGAGGTGCAAAAACTGGGGTTCCCAGAACCACATGGTTGAGTGGTCCTGAAGATCCACTGCCTCACTCTGAGCCTCATCTTTCCATAAGGAAAGATACTGTCTCCTCCCTCCCAGTACAAATGTAATGTCTAGATTCTATCTATCTGCCATCTATCTATCTTACTATCCATCTACCATCTGTCTGACTAGCTATCTGGCTATCTTTACCTATCATCTATATGACCATAGCATCTGACTGTCTTTATCTATCAATCTATATTTATGATAGATACAGAGTTCCGTGGTGCATGGGGATGCCTGTAGAATGAGCTCCTGAGGAAGAAGAGGCACCCCAGTCTGTGAAGAGGTGAGCCACAGTAGTTAGGGTCACATGAGAGCATGAGTGAGTGGGCCAGTTCCATGCAGTGTCCAGGATCACACAAGTCAGGGGCACTTCTGCTGCATCTTCAAAGAAACCATGAACTCAGGCAGATGCTCCCGAAACCAAGCTCAGCCACAGAAGGCCAGGGGGTACAGGAGGCCCAGCCATAGAGGGCCAGGGGGTACAGGAGGCCCAGCCACGGAGGGCCAGGGGGTACAGGAGGCCCAGCCACACTCCCCTCTTCCTGTCCCCAGAAGAGCTGGGCCCTGCCTTTGTCTTAAACGATTATGCATGGGTCCAAGTGAGCAAATTTTCCACACTGATCTCAATTTGTCCTTAGAAATGTCCTTTTTGGGGGCTGGGAATATGGCCTAGTGGTAGAGTACTTGCCTCGTATACATGAAGCCTTGGGTTCGATTCCTCAGCACCATATATACAGAAAAAGCTAGAAGTGGCGCTGTGCTTCAAGTGGTAGAGTGCTAGCCTTGAGCAAAAAGAAGCCAGGGACAGTGCTCAGGCCCTAAGTTCAAGGCCCAGGACTAGGAAAAAAAAAAAAGAAAGAAAGAAAGGAAGGAAGGAAGGAAGGAAGAAAGAAAGAAAGAAAAAGGAAGGAAGGAAGGAAGGAAGGAAGCAAGAAAGAAAGAGAGAAAAGAAAAGAGAAATGTCTTTTTGCCTGGTGCCAGTGACTCATGCTGGTAATCCTAGTACTCAGGAAGCTGAGATCAATTTGAAGACAGCCCAGAAAAGTCCATGAGTCTCGTAATCTCCAGTTTAACTGGCAAAAACCCAGAAGTTGAGCTATTTTGCTCAAGGCTAGCTCTCTATCACTTGAGCCACAACTCCAACTTTCTAGCTTTCCAGTGGTTAATTGGAGGTAAGAGTCTCTCAGACATTCCTACCTGGGCTGGCTTCAAACCATGATCCTCAAATCCCAATCTCCTGAGTAGCTAAGCAGACAGGCATGAGCCACCAGTGCCTGGCTCTTTCTACATTTCTGAAGGTCCCAGGGCAGGCGAACATACCCAGTCTACAATGAGGATCCTGCGGGCTTTGCCCTGCTGTTGCAGCTGCCGGCAGGCGATAGCCACCGAGTTGAAGAAGCAGAAGCCCCTGAGAGAAGGAGAGAGGGGCCTGCCAGTCCACCCCCCCCTCCACACACCCCCTCTCCAGTCCCTTATTCCCCCTCCCAGAGGGCTCCTCAGCCTGCAGGAAGGCTCTGGGGGCTCCTCTCCTCCATCTCCTTTAGGTCTTACATGGCCGTGGAATGATCTGCATGGTGTCCGGGAGGCCGCACCACAGCAAAACCATTCTGGAAAGAGAAAAAAAAAAAAAAAAGACTGTGGTCCTAGCTACTCAAGAAGCTGAGATCTGAGGATAGGGACTCAAAGCCAGCCTGAGCAGGGAAGACCATATGGCTCTTTTTTTTTTTGCCAGTTCTGGGGCTTGAACGCTGGGCCTGAGCACTGTCCCTGACCTTCTTTTACTCAAGGCTAGCACTCTACCACTTGAGCCACAGTGCCACTTCTGGCCTTTTCTGCTTATGTGGAACTGAGGAATCAAACCCAGGGCTTCATGCATGCTAGGCTAGCACTCTACCACTGAGGAACCTTCCCAGCCCTCCATGAGACTCTTATCTCTAAATTAACCACCAAAAAGCCAGAGGTGAATCTATGGCTCAAGTGGCAGAATGTTAGTCTTGACCAAAAAAAGCTAAGGGAAACAAACATAGGAGTGGCACTCACAGGACACTATGTGGAAAATGAACTATATTATACAACTGTGGTGGGGGCAAGAAGGAAAAACTGGGAGAGAGAGTAGGAAGGGGTGACACTATCTGAAAAGAAATGTACTCATTGCGGGGGAGGTGGGAAAAAAGTGAGGTGGGGGGTAACAAGTTTGACAAGAAATGTACTCACTACCTTACATATGTAACTATAACCCCTCTGTACCTCACCTTGACAATAAAATGAAATTTTATTATAAGTCATTTATTATAATTCATTATAAGTCATTACCTGACTTATGTAACTGTAACTGCTCTGTACATCACCTTTACAACAATAAAAAATATTTTAAACCACACAAAAAAATCTGAGACAGTGCCCAGACACTAAGTTCAAGCCTCAGTACCCATGTATGCACATGTTCAGGCCTCAGTCTCCATGCTGTGTTCTCTGCTGGTATGTTTGGCTGTAATCACTTGACAATGATAACTACTGGCTCTTATGTTACACCCCCCCCCCACACACACACACATGCCTAGCCCTGTGCTGAGCACTTGATACACTCCCAGTTTCATCTTCTTATCTTCAAGCTGGGGTCAGCCTGGGTGAACAGATGTTTGCAAGATCCCATCTTAACCAGTGGCTCTGCCTGGTGGCACATCCCACCCATCCCCAGAGACATGGGAGGGAAGCACAAGTAGGAGGGTCACAGCCTAGGTCGGCTCAGGCCAAAAGCAAGACACTGTTGCAATAATAACAAATGTACATACACCTCTATACAATGCCTTCATAATAACAATTAAAAGTATATTTTAAAAAATAACTAATGCACAAAGGGCTGGAAGCTGGGTGCCCGTGGCTCACACCTGTGATCCTAGCTACATAGGAGACTGAGATCTGAGGATCTCAGCTCAATGCCAGCCTTGGGCAGGGAAGTCCATGAGACTCTTATCTTTAACTACCAAAACGCCAAAAGGGGAACTGTGACCAAGTGGTAGAATGCATATCTAACAAGTGTGAGACACTGGGTTTAGTCCTAGTACTGTCCAAACAAAACAGAACAAACCAGGGCTAGGCTCCCTCCCGATTACAGAGCTGCAAGGACTCTGACACTGAGGTCACTGTACCTGCCTTGGGCCATAATATCCTGAAAATGGAGTCATGAGGCTCCATAAAGTGCTCAATCCAGACCAACAAACATGGCTCCAACCCACACTGCAGTGCCCCTGTCAACTGGAGAGAGCCAACATGCCACTTAGGAGCACCAGAGATGGCAGCAGTACACATACAGCCATGCAGCACGTCTTCAATGACCCAATTAGCTTTTCTTTTTCTTGGTGGTAATGGAATTCAAACCCAGGGCCTTGGGCTTGCTAAGCAGGTGCTCTACCGTGTGTGTGTGTGTGTGTGTGTGTGTGTGTGTGTGTGTGTGTCTGTGTGTGTCTGTGTCTGTGTGTGTCTGTGTGTGTGTGCCCAGGGCTTAGGTGCTGGGTCCCTGAGCTTTTCTTGCTCAAGGCTAGGACTCTACCATTTGAGCCATAGCTCCACTTCTACATTTTTAGTGGTTAATTGGAGATAAGAGTCTCATAGGCTTTCCTGCCCATGCTGGCTTTGAACCTTGATCCCCAGTCTTCTGAGTAGCTAGGATTACAGTCATGAGCTACCAGAACCTGGTAGTGTTCTGCCATTTGAAACATACCCCCAGCCTTTAAATGATAATGGGTAGTCAGGACCTTGTGTCTCTCACAATACTCACGAGGAATGAGAGAGCTGGGCTTGGAGATCTGGAGCCCACTGCCCTACCCTACCCCTCCTTTACGCTTGCTTGTGATCAACTCAAACCTCCTACATTTATTTATTTGCTTTTTTTCCCCTAAGATTTTTTTCATTTGATTTTCACTTATTATCCTCAAGTACTTGTACAAAGGGATTTCAACTCAAAATGCCAGTTTATGAACACAAAACATCTTGATCAGTGTCACTCCTTCCATCAGTCTCCTTTATCTCCTCCAAACCCACTCAATTTACCTGATTCCATTTCCACATGTGTGCATTGAATATTATGACTGTATTTTCCCATCTTTTTCCTCCTCAGTTTTCTCCACCTCCATTGATCTCACTCCCCTCATCCCTTCCCTCTCCATCCCCCCACCCTTCCTGGTATTCATTTTATTAAACTGATAGAGTCTGGTGCTGGAAACACATGCCTGTAATCCTAGTTACTCAGGAGGATGAGATCTGAGGATCAAGATTTGAAGCCAGCAGGAAAGTCAAAAAAGTCAGAAGGTGATCTGTGGCTCACCATGGTAGAGCCCTAGCCTTGAGCAAAATAGCTTAGGGACAAGACCCAGGCCAAGTTCAAGCCTTAGGATGGGCATCAAAAAAACCAACCAACCAACCAAAAAACAAAAAACCCGTTAAGTTAGTTGTTCAAAGGAGTTACGCCATTGGGATCTCCTTTGCATATATCACACTTTAGTTAGCAGGTTTGTGTATTTATGCATAGGACCCTGCACAAGCTTACACAGAGTTATCATTTCAATCTAACTTTCCACGTGTGGGGGAAAGCATGCGTCCTGCGTACCTTCAGCTCTCGAGCAGCCACTTTGAAGGCGAGGTCAGTGACACTGCCCGCGGCCCAGCGGGCTGCATTGGAGGAATGCAGCTCGTTCCAGATGGTGTCAGTGTCCACCTGTGGGGGCCAGAGTCAAGGCCGGCATCATCCCAGGCTTTGCATAGGAGCCAGGGCCCCGAGGAGCAGTACCCACCCTATGGCCAGGACCCGAGGGGCAGGGAGCTGGGCAGACAGTGCTGCCTCCCCAGTGCCCCACCGCCCAAAGGCAAGGCCTCCTGTGCCCCCAATCCCAGCAGGACTTTCCTTCCCAGTACCAGCCCATTGGTGGCCAGCACTCTGCGGGCAGCATCACACCTGCCTCCCCAGTCAGGGGAGGGGGCATGGCGTTACCTGGGCGGGATTGGGGTTTGGGCCGGGAGGGAGGTGTTAAGCCCCAGCTGACTCTGCTCAGGCCCTGCGGGACGGTCGGAGCTGGAGGGCCGTCTGCACCACTGTCTTCCACTCGGGGCCCCTAGCCCAGGCTGGGAGGCCCCCCAAACCCAATCCCTGGGCCTCAAGGCTAGGGAGGGGCCGGGGGGGCATGATGGGGAGATGGGAAGGGCGAGGCGAACCGAGAGAGGCGAGGAAGGCAGAGAGAGTCTCAAGAGGCTGGAGAGAGAGAGAGAAAGAGAAAAGGACAGAGAAGGGAGAGGAGGGAGGAGAAAACAGAAGCAACACAGTTGGAAAAACCAGAAAGTGGCAAGAAAATGGGGAGTTGTGAACTGGGCATTGATTGGCTCCCAAACAGTCCCCCCTACCCCACTAGAGCTCCTATTTTCCCTCCTGAACTCAGCCTCCAACTCTGGTGTCCACCTTGCTTGGAACCATTATGGGGACCTCTGAGGCAGAGAGCTGCCATGTCGGAAGGGGCAGGAACCCACCCTGACAGAGGAGGGGTGAGAAAAACTGTAGGGCTGGAGAGAGGGTGGCTGCTATGTCCAGAGCAGGAAAACCTTGGCTCTTCAAGGCCACATGAAGGACCACCACAGCCCTCATACCAGGTACTAACAAGATCTGGGAACCAGGCAGAGGCAACCTCAATTGTGTGAGAACCCGCTCTTGGGTGGGGAGAGCAGCCTGGGGGCTCATCATGAAGTGGCCTGATCACTAGAGTCTTAGGAGGTAGATGATCCAAAGCCTCACTCTGGGCTCTCCTCTTGGAGCCTCTCTCAACATCTACTAAACACTTTCTAACTGTGAGGTGCTAAGATCCAAATTGGGGGCGGGGAAGAGGGACGACACTGAGGGGCCTAGGATACACTCGGGGCCTAGGAGCTCCCAGCCAGCACAGAGGCATCCTGGGAAAAATCCCTAGCCCACTTAGTCTGGCAGAACAAAGCATAGGCAGAGAGGGGCCAGGCCTGGGAGAACCAAAGGGAAGAAAGCCAAGAGCCCTTGGCAATGCCCACTGGGGATCCCTGGGCACACTTACCCCAACCGCACCACAGGGCAGCATCACGAACATCTGCTGTGCTAGGAGCCCTGTGGAGAGACGCCAAGCCTGAATGAATGTGGAGGCTCTTGGCCCAGCCTGACTAGGAGCAGGGAGGAGCAAGGAAGACCCCTGAGAAGGAGGTCAGGTGTAGGGAGAGCAGAGTGCAGGGACAGGTGGGTGGAGGAGCAGAGGGATGAGGGCAGTAGCTGGAGTGAGGCTGGCTGGGAGTGGCTGAGGTGCGTATCCATGGAGATTCAGAGGCAAGCATCATCCATCCCCTACCTGACAGCTTCCGATTATCCAGTTTGAGGCGGCTGAGTGGGTTGGTGCCATAGAGGAGCACGTGCCGCTCTGAGTGGACCGACTGTAGCTCCTCCAAGGAGGCTTTGCGACCTCGGAGACACTGAGGAAAGGGCCCACAGAGCTCCTGAGCCCTCGTTCATGACTGCCCTTCTATTACCTCATCCTCCCTCCTCACCTCTCCCTGGCACAGGGCCTCCATCTCATCACTTTAACCTCTGTGGCTTCCACAGCCCCCACGCTGCCTTCTCACCTCACACTGGCTTCGGAGACCTCGCTCCTGCAGCCGTGACCAGATGCTCTGGATGCGGCCTGCATGCTCCGGGTGTCTGCTGTTTTCTCCGCAGGAGCACTGGTGCTTCAGCATGACGGAGTCGTAGACTAGCCCTGCCAGGAGCAGAGGTCACAACTGGGACTCCGAGAGCCCCCTGACCTGAGTAACACCCACAGAGATCCACCTGGAGCCAGGTATGGCATGGCCCACACCCCTCCTGCCCCCATAAGCCTGTAACTCCCTGACTGTCCTGCAGAGCTTAGTCCTGTGCATGCCCACATGCTTGCCCAGGTGGCCATAGGCAGCACCTGGCCATTTCCTGACACATGGGCCCAGCGCATCTCCTGTGCTCCCCAGGACCCAGAGCCTAAATACAACAAGGCCCAGCACCCTGGTATGCCCTTCTGTGTGTCACCAATCCAGAGGAGAGTGCAAGGAGAAGCCCACAATGCCACTGGGTAGTGTGATAAGACAAATGGAACCCAGGAGACTGACTAGCTGCCTCTCCCAAATGCACATGGAAAATACTCAAGGGGGATAAAAATTCATTTGTTTCCTTGTTTCCCTTGTCATTATTCCCTAAACAATATGTAAAAAAACATGACAGCTTTACATAGCATTTGCATTGTATTAGGTACTATATCTAGAGATGATTTAAGGGATACAGAAGTGGGTGCACAGGCAATATGCAAACACTATGCTATTTTACAAAGGGGCTTGAGTGTGGGTTTCGGTACACTTGTGAGGTAGGAGTGGGGTCCTGAAACCAACTTTCTGCGGGCCCTGCAACACCGAGGGCCTTCAGAAGGCTCATAGGCTCATACCATTTGGATCCAAATGTTTTTCTCTTCCCTCCTTCCCCCCGTCTCTTTCTCTCTGTGCCAGTTCTGGGGTTTGACCTGAGCACTGTCCCTGAGCTTTTGTGCTCACAGCTAGCACTCTACTACTTGAGACACAGCTCCATTTCCAGCTCTTGGAGGATTAATTAGAGATAAGAGTCTCATGGATTTCCCTGCCCAGGCTGGCTTCGAACTGAAATCCTCAGCTCCCAGCTCTTTGAAGCTAGAATTACAGCCGTGAACAACTAGTACCCAGCTACTGTCACTCTTTTTAAGAGCAACTCTTTTTTTTTGTTTTTTTGGCCAGTCCTGGGCCTTGAACTCAGGGCATGAGCACTGTCCCTGGCTTCTTTTTGCTCAAGGCTATATCACTCTAACACTTGAGCCACAGCGCCACTTCTGGCTGTTATCTATATATGTGGTGCTGAGGAATCAAACCCAGGGCTTCATGTATACGAGGCAAGCACTCTTGCCACTAGGCCATATTCCCAGCCCCCAAGAACAACTCTTAAAAAATAAAGCCAGGTAAGAATAAAAACTTATGCATAAGGAAATTAAAATGAGGAAAAATAAGTAACAACCTTACCATCCAAATAATTAAAAAATAAAATACTGTAATGAAATACAAGAATTCAGCCAGGCAAAGTGTCTTAACACTGGTAATTCCAGCTGCTCAGGAGGCTGAGATTTGAGGATCACAGTTTGGAGCTGGCCCAGGCAGAAAAGTCCATGAGCCTTTATTTCTATTTAACCAGCAAAATACTGAATTGAGCCAGGTGCTGGTGGCTCACACCGGTGGCTAATAATCCTAGCTACTCAGGAGGCTGAGATCTGAGGATAGAAGTTCAAAACCAGCCTGGGCAGAAAAATCTGTGAGACTTCCGTGGTACTGTGGGCACCGTGAGCACCCCACAATTCCAAGAAACTACTCTGTGAAGTTTTTTTTTTTTGTTTTTTTTTTGTTTGTTTTTGGCCAGTCCTGGGCCTTGGACTCCGGGCCTGAGCATTGTCCCTGGCTTCTTCCCGCTCAAGGCTAGCACTCCGCCACTTGAGCCACAGCGCCGCTTCTGGCCGTTTTCTGTATATGTGGTGCTGGGGAATCGAACCTAGGGCCTCGTGTATCCGAGGCAGGCACTCTTGCCACTAGGCTATATCCCCAGCCCCTCTGTGAAGTTTAATGTTATCCCAGGCCCCACCATGCACAGACATAGACCCAGGCCTCAAGCCCCATCCTCCTGCCTCTGCTCTGGTCTTACCTGTGGTGAAGGGCAGCGTCCTGGGGGGGGTCTCTGAGCTGGGGAGCACTCCAGCCTGTCCAGCGGGCTCTGGGGTCAGCAGTGAAGCAGGTGCAGCTGGGGAAGACTGAGTCCTGGACAGGAGTCGGTGTCCTCCCTGGCCCACAGGAAGAAGCACGGAGTCGCCAGTGCTCCCCCGGGAAGGCTTCCCAGGCAGCCGCTGATGTTCCCACAGCAATGCCTACAGGAGACAGGGGCTTTCGTCTCAGGGGTCTCCCATGTGTTCTACCAGCTTCTTCCCAAGCTCTTGAAAGCCTCTAGGTAGTTCCTTGTTCTGGAGAGATTTGAGGATGCACCCAGCCTTTCTTTCTTTCTTTATTTTTTTTGCCAGTCCTGACTCTTGTACTCAGGGCCTGAGCACTGTCCCTGGCTTCTTTTGCTCAAGGCTAGCACTCTACCACTTGAGCCACAGCGCCACTTCTAGCTTTTTCTGTTTATGTGGTGCTGAGGAATCGAACCCAGGGCTTCATACATGCTAGGCAAGCACTCTACAGCTAAGCCACATTCCCAGCCCTGCACCCAGTTTTTTTGGGGGGGTTGCTTTCTATCTGGGCTCTGGCTTTTTGATTCTGAACCCCCTGATCCCAGCAGCTCCCTTGAAGATGTACGTCCATCCTACTCACCTTGCACCCCTAGAATTTCCTAGCCTCCACTCTGACTAGGATCTCCTTATCTTTAAAGACCAACTACTGCATGGGGGAGCATGGGGCACTGCATGAGTCACTACACACAGGTGCAGTTAGCATATTGTTATGGTGGAAATGCCTGTAAAATTCATATGCCAAGACCTCAGAAAGTGATAGAAATAACCAAAGCCCCTGGTCTTTGCAGTGGTAACCAAGTCATAATGAAGTGCTGAAGGTAGGCCCTAATCTAATAAGGTAGTTGTCTTTATATACAGAAGAAACAGGTACTAGTGGCTCACACCTATAATCCTAGCTACTCAGGAGGCTGAGAGCAGAGTATCAAGTTTGAAGCCAGCTTGGGCAAGAAAGTCCAAGAAACTTTTATCTCCAATTAACCACTCAAAAGCCCTAAGTAGCTGGATGTGGTGGCTCTCGCTTGTAATCCTAGCTACCCAGGAGGCTGAGATCTGAGGATAATTACTCAAAGCCAACCTGGCCAGAAAGTCTATTAACTACAAAAAAAAAAAAAAAAGCCAGAAGAATTGTGGCTCATGTGGTAGAGTGCTAGCCTTGAGCAAAAAAGCTCAGGGATAGTACCTAAGCTCTGAGTTCAAGCCCCAGGACTGGTGCACACACACACACACACACACACACACACACACACACACACACACACAGCCAAAAGTCAAAGTATGGCTGAAGGGGTAGAGCACCAGTCTTAAGCATGAGCAAGAGCATGAGTTCAAGCCCCAAGACCAGCACTAAATGAATGAATGAACAAATACAACATAACCACATGTGGTTTCGTACACTTAAAAATCCCAGCACTTGGAAGACTGAGGCAGAAGTATTATGAGGCTAGCCTGAGTTCGGGGATGCAGACAGAGAGAAGATGTAAATAGACACAGAGAGGAAAGAAGACATCAACTTATAAACCAGGAAGATAGCCTACCTAGTGTCTTCCCTTACAGCCCTCAGAAGCAACATCCCTGCCCACACCTTCATTGCAGATCTCAGATTGCAGAGGTTCTGCCATTCAAAGGCATCATCTCTCTGTATGTAGAGTCTGGGGAGTGTGCCAGCCATGTGAAAAGCCAGCCTCATCACTGGTCAAGGAACACCTGTTCCACCTGCCCAGGATCTGCCAGCACAACCAGGGTTCTAGAGTTGTCCCCCTGCATTGAGGACCTGTCTTCCTCCCTTCCCACCTCATGCCAAGTCTCAGGTCTTCTGATTCTACTTGCTGAGGGGCACCTGGGTACAGCCATACCTGCTGATGCTGCTGGAGAGGAACAGGGCCTCTGCCTTCAGGCTGCCCATGGTTTGGATCCCTGAATTCCAGGCTGTCGTCCACCACCTGCCCCATTCCCCCACCATCTGTTTCTAGGTCCTCAGCCGAGGGGATCTGTCGTAGTCGGGGCTTCTCGCTGGGCTTGGCTGGTCTCTAGGGAGGGGAGATACCTGGCTGAGAAGCCCAAATGGAGGGAGGTGGGGAGGTAGGGCTGGGCAGGAAGGCCCTCACCTTGCTAGAACTCCACCAAACACCTTCTCTATCTTGCCCTCCAGAATCTAGTAATCTTAAGACACCCCCCCCCCCTTCTTTTAGCCACAGGGGCCCAGTTAAGCACCCTTTCTGTATCTTCCGAGTTCCCCTCACCTTGATCATCTGGACATCAGGTTTGAGCCGTTCCGGATGTGGCTGCAGAGGTCCCAACAATGGGTGGGCACTAGGGGGCAGGGGCTCTGAGCGGGTCCGGCCCAGTGGCCGGTGGAGGCCCGAGCCAGAAAGCCGTTCCGTGGTCAGTAAGGACTGGGCAAAGTGGAAGGGCAGGGGCCCAAGTCCGGGCACTGGAAAGAATGGAGTGGAGCATGAGGAAGAAGCCACAAGGAGCCACAGAGGGACAAGGGCATAAGGATGAAGACTAGGTGGGGCTAGTAAGATGGGTCCTTCCCCGAGCTTGCCGGGGTGCAGAAATCCAGCCCCTTTCTGGGGGCAGCAGTGGGACTCACTAGTTAGCAGGTGGGTGTGAGAGACTGAAGGATCCAGGAGGAGAATGGGCTGCAGGCAAGAGGGCAGGGTGCCCCCAACCTCGGGCTCCAGTCCATGGTGCAGGAAGAGGGGAGCATGGGGGCTCCCCAAGACTGGACCTCGAGGGCCCAGAGTCGAATGGGTCCTGCGGTCACCATCAGCCTGGGAGAGAAGCAGGGACAAATCAATAGCAGGGAGAAGATTCTGGCAGAAGACAGGGAAGGTGATGGGACACGAAAGAGGCTGGAGGAGCTTGACGTTGGGGAGAGGTGCCCCAGCCACTCACCCTGGCAGGGGCGGGCAGCCCCAGCGTGATTGCAGGCAACAAGGACACTGTCGGCAAGGCAAACGGGGCCAGAGAAGTCTCCTGCAGCCGCAGCCGCTGGCCCAAGAGCGCCTGCCATGGGGGAGCAGGGTGACGGGTCATCGGTCCCAGAACTATAATCCCTGGAACCCCCTCCCCAGAAGACACAGGAGGCCCTGGTACAAGGCTACCCAAGCCCTACATATAGCCCCAAGCTGGAGTGGCCATTTGTTGGAATAAGAAGGCTGAGCCCCAAGGGGAACCCAGGCCCTGAAAGGCCTTACCTCTGAGCCCAGGACAGGGGTGGGACCATGCTCGCTGTCATTAGGGGAGCTGCACCCCGATGCAGGTGTGCTGCTACTACTGGGGGAGGAGTCTGAGGGTTGGGGGAGAAAGGGAGCATAGTTAGGGGACCATAGGTGGTCAAGAAGTGCAGCCAAGCCCCCCTGTGCAGGATACCCATGTACAGCCCCTTGGCCTACTAGCCCACAGCACCTCTGAAAGGGTTTTTCAAGGTCTTTTCTTTTCTGGGCAAATATTAGCATAGCCAACTGAGCAGGGATTGGGTGTTAGTCTTGATTTACCCCCGGGTGGGCCAGGAGAGGTCCTATGCCTAGGTGAGACCTGACCCTAAGGGACAAGCCCAGACAAAGTAACAGGAATGCAACCCCCACCTGGCTGGCCCTCACCTCCAAGAGTTTCTGCAGGTCTTCTCCGGAGGCTCGGGGGGGCACTCTCCTTGCGGAGCAGTGGGTTCTTACGTCGCTCCAGAGACTTCTTGGGCTTGTAGCGCAGCTTCAAGTTGGGCTCAGACACTGTGGGGAGGCCCTTGGGTGACCCAGGCTCCAGGCCAGCCTCCTTTCTCTTCTCTGTTCTCTCTAGTCTCCACACCCCGCCCTCTCGGCGATGGTGAGAGATGGAAGAGTCCAAGTCTTGAGCTGATGGTTCAGGACCAGCCCAGCTCAGCTCTCTTCTCATTCTCACCCAAATCGGAGTCCCTATCTGTGCCTAATCCCGACAAAATGTTCCCCTACCTGTCTGTCCAGCTCACCTGTCTTACGCAGGGGGAAGTGTTCTGGGGGTTCACTGGGTAGGCTGGAAACAGGAGGCAGAAAGCTACTGAGCATGGATCGAGCAGCTCCTTCCGTGTCCAAGGGCTCCAGGGTTCTGTGGGGTGAAGGTCAAGTGTGCTTCAAGAGGGGCAGGAAGGCAGTCCCAGGTGGGACTGGCAATGCAGGGCTAGGCAGGGGCACAAGCTCTCTCCAGGGGGCAGCAGTGGGCCACCCATGCTACTAGCAGCCACAATAAAGAGATCTAATGTAGGCAGGTCTTGGAGCCTACTGGTACTTTGTTTCCCATGGTAGGAACCTGCTATGTTGCTCTGTGTGGGGGAGGGGGGAAAAGGGGTGGGGAGTGGGAGGTAGAAAGCACCTCAAATGAGAGAGAAGTTGAAGTGAATCTGTGGCTCAGGTGAGAGAGCAATATAGCCTTGAGCAAAAAAGCTAAGAGACAGACAAGCTATGGTGGCTCAAGTTCTGTAATCCTAGCTACTCGGGGAGGCTGAGATGTGAAGATGGTTGTCCAAAGCCAGCCAGCCCAGGCAGGAAAGCCTGTGAGACTTTCGTCTCTAATGAGTCACCAAAAAGCTGAAATGGAGCTGTGACTAAAGTGGTAGAGTGCCAGCCTTGAGTGAAAAAGCTAAGAAACAGCACCTAGACCATGAGTTCAAGCCTAATAACAGGACACACACACACACACACACACACACACACACACACACACACACACACGAATAGCACATGTGTCTGTCCCGAGTTCAAGTCACAATACCAGCACTAAATAAAAATTAAAGACAGAAGTCGGGGAGAGGGAGATTGTGTCTAGATGAAGGTAAAGACTAGGGGAGAGTCAATGGGAAGGAAAGGGACAGGCCCTTGCAGGCTAGTGTCCAGAGAGAAAGGGACACTGTGGACATGCTAGGGACGAGGAGCTACCTGTAAGGAATGCTGGGACTATTGGAATGGCCTGTCCTTCCCAGGGCTGCCTGCTGTTTCTTCAGGATCACCTCGGCCAGCTTCTGCTTGACCACACTGCTGGCTACAGCGCCTGCAGGGACAGAGAACCAAGAGTGGGCTTGTAGTAGGTAGACAGATGGCCTCCTGGGCACATTCTCTGCCCCTTGCCCCCTCCACAACTCCAGCACACAATGTCCTAAGGACTCCTCAGGCAAGTGCCAAGCCCATGGTCCCAACCCTCCTGTGAAACCTCAAGATAGCCCCACACCCTCCTCTGACCACAGGTAGAGCTCAGGCTGGCTGTGGACACCCCGGCAGGGAGAGCAGGAAGGCCCCATCCTTACTTCGCTTGCTCTTGTCCTTATTGAGAAGCTGCCGTAGCTCTTGTTCTTGCTGCCCTTGCAGCTCAGGCATTGGCGGGTCCATAGAGAGCTGTGGGCAGGGTCAGTAGCTCAGAAAAAAAGGGACCAGAATGAAAGGCTGGGGCAAGGGTCTGGGGAGGCTGGGTGTGGTCCAGGAGCTCAGGTTTTACCCTCATGGGCTCGGCCGACCGCTGCTGTTGTTGCTGCTGCTGCTGCTGCTGCTGAAGGCCTGCTAGGAAGAGGTGGCGATGGAGGCGCTGGGGATGCTGCAGGGCCAGCAGTGTGGGCTCAGGAGGGGGCTCCACTGGGGGCCTCTGGCCCACCCTCAAGTCCATGGGCTGAGGCTGAGGGCCGGGCGCGTCTGCACGGAGAGCAGGGCAGCCTGCGGATACAGAGGGAGGACAGTCAGGCGGAAAGCTTGGTCACAACCTAATCAGCCTCATCAGGCTGACTCAACAACAGCAAAACACCCTCAAGGGGCCTTTGCCTTACTTAAGCCTGGCCATAGTCCTGCAAGTAGGTCCCAGTGTTTCTATTTTACCTGTGAGAAAGGAGGTCACGAAATTGCCAGATGTATTCCCTGCATTGCTAGTGGCTCAAACACAGCCAGCTGCTTGACTGCTCATGGAACAGTACCTTTCCCTTAAATACACTCCTCCCCAGGCCTGCGGCTGAGGACTAGGGAGCAGCAGCATCCTATCTGTGTTGGTACATTCCAGGTTCCACCCTCCCCCCAGCCCCCACCCCTCAGAATGAGATGAGCCAGGCTCAAAGGCAAGTGATCAGACAGGCAAATACACTCAACTCTGCTCAACTTCCAGCCCTCAGTTGCAGGCTCTGTCCCATCCAGGCCTGGGACTGATTCTTTAAACTCACAGCCTCCTTAGCTGGCCACCCCTGGGCCTGAAGAACTTTGTGCGGGAGGGAGGGGGAGGCAGGGGCAGGCTTCTCAGTTCACCAGAACCCAGGTGCTCATGCATCCTGCTCCCAGTTCCCCTCCCAGTCAGCTCTGGGCCTGGCCTGGTGAGCCCAACAGGCTCAGCTGTCTCTTCTCCAGTGTCCATTGCACCCACGCCAGAAGCACCCTGCCAAGATCGTGGGTGCAGGAGCTATTTATAGCTCACCATCAGACCAGGGGCTATGCCAGTACAGCCAGCTGGCCAGGCTGAGCGGAGCAGTCAGGGATACTGAGATGCTGCGGGCGGGGGAGGGGGGGTAAGATGATTATCCTTCAGAAAGGGAAGAGAGGCTAAGAAGCTGGCCCCCACAAAAGGAGACACAGTGGGGAAAGCTCCCAGACAGGCCTCCTTGAAGTCTCTCTTAATGGACCAGCAATGGCTGTCCTCTGGGTCAGAGGCTGAGGGCGACTGGAAAGGCATCCTGGCAGAATACCAGTCAGGAAGTCAGGAAATGTAGCCTCCAGGCCCAGTGCAATCACCACCAATCATAATCTTAACATCTGTAGCACATGTGCACGAGAGACTACAAAACTCATTCACCTCATCACCCCTACTTGCCCTAGGAGGTGGTCATTACAATTCCATTATCCCAAATGAGTACACAAAAGCTTAAAGGGGAAAGGGCAGAGCGGGCATGAGTTCCAATCCCGCTGAGGCCAGTGCTCTGTTTTTTCCTATCAACCTTAGGAAGTCATCTTCCTGGGAAGGGGTTTCTTCACTGCACAAAGGAGGAGGGACTTTGCGATAGGTTGATGCTCCAACACCGACCATAAGATGAATACCAAGTCAGGTACTGGTAGCTCATGCCTATAATCCTAGCTACTCAGAAAGCTAAGATCTAAGGATCATGACTCACAGCCAGACTGGGCAAAAAAGCCCAGTACCTCTAATTAACTACCAAAAAAGCCAAACATGGAGCTGTGGTTCAAGTGATAGAGTGCTAGCCCTAAACATAAAAGCTCAGGAACAGTGTCCAAGCCCTGAGTTCAGGCCCCAGGACACACACACACACACACACACACACACACACACACACACACACACACACACACTGATGAATACCAAGCACTTGATATCAGGGGATCTGAGAGGATGGTTGTCCATCCACATGCAGCCCACAAGAGATGCCCTGCATGGCCTCCATACCCTTGCCCTCAGTCAAAGTGACTACTTGGGAAATCATTCTGGTCAAGTCTGGGACTTGTATGCCCACATACTCCTGGCCCATGAAAGGCCTCAGTCTTCCCCAGTACTGGCTTCTTCCCCCAGATAATATATATAATGGAACCCAAAGTGAGTCACCAGATCTCCAGCAAACAGCTTCAGCCACACACAGACTTGGAAAAGTTCCTTATCAGTGGATCCCTCCACCATGTCTGGAGCCTTAGGGACAAAGGAGGGGCTCTGCCAGAAACCCCAGGAATGCCTATGAGGGTGGTCTGGCATGTGTAGATGGGGGAAAGGAGGTGGTACACTCCAACAATCTGGTGGTAACTTGGCTTCCCTCAACTTGTTCTACTACATCTGAATACAAACCCACCACCACAACTATCAGTCTCCTCTGCCCTTGCACAGGCCCAGTACCTTTTGTCCTTTGAACTTTGGCTCACCAATGTACTTGCCCTTGTCTCTTCCATTCTACATTTCCAAGTTCTACTCATTGTTCAAAGCCTAGCTAGACAGGCCAGTACCCATCATCCCTTCCTTGTGGACTTCATTCCAAGGCATGATAAGTACTTTGTGTGAAGAAGTACCACCCCAGACATGTGGACAACGTCTCCATAGGCAGGGACTTAGTTTGTCCATTGTTCATTGTCTCCAGGCCTAGAATACCACCAAGCACATGACAATTAACAAACATGGGATGGGTGGATAAGCCTCCGTATCCCTCCTAAAATGTCTACAAAGTGTCCTAACACAGAAAATGATTCCTTTAATGCTAGGATAAAACTCATCAATCAGGTCCCTCTCATTTAGCCTTGGTCACATATTGCATCCTACTGGTTTTTTTCTTGTTGGAGGGTCCTGACTTTCTATGATGTCCTGTCTCTCCAACTTTCGGACAGCTGACTGCAACAGAGACACCTGGCCTTCTATTTCTCCCTTGCACATGGAATCTTTAGGTCATCTTATACTCAGCAGCCCTCAATAGGGCATCAGATGGAATTAAGAAAGGGGAAGGCCTGGCCCAGTGGCTAATGCTACTCAGGAGGCTGAGATATAAGAACCGCGATTCAAAGTCAGCCTGGGTAGAAAAATCATGGGACTCTTATCTCCAATTAACCACCAAAAAAACAGAAATGATGCTGTGGCTCAAGTGGTTGGGCACGAGCTTTGAGCACAAAGAGACTCAGGATCAGTGCCCAGACCCTGAGTTCAAGCCCCAGAACCAGCAAAAAAAAAAAAAAAAAAAGGAGTTGGACTGGTCAAAAACAAGAACACTGATCAGATACTGGCTCAATGTATGACATGGGTAGGAATCTGGGCATAAATATTAACATCTTCCTTTCTGTCCTGTTTGTCCTTTTTCTGTAGTGGTTTCTGTAGTGGGATCACCCTGGATCTGAGGTATCTCTCTTATTCCCCTCTCCCCAGGAAACCCAATGACTTTCCCTCTTCTGGAACTATAACATCCTCGCATCTCTGGCCCAGTCAATTCACTGTTTCTCAAACCCCTAACCCTTCAGAACTACGTTTTCCCATGTTCCTTCCATCCCTCCTACTCTGCCTCCGGTGATCAGCCTCCGGCTTGACTCTTACCTGTGCCAAGGGGACTAGGGCAGTGGGCACGTGGGCTCACCTGGGTCCCATCTGTAGAGAGAAGAGAGGTAGAATGAAGGGGCTGCAGAGACGGGAAGGGGGCAAGAAAGGAGAGAGACTACATCAAGCAGGCTTCCTACCACTCCACGCTAGCTGAGAGGAATCCCCAGATCCCTTTTGCTTGGCCAACTACGGAGTGACTCAGGTCTTGGACAAAGTCAAAGTCACCGGCAAGAACCTAAGGAGGCCCCAGCTCACCCACCAATGCCCTCAGCCCTCCCTGATGTGGTCAGATACAATCTTCCTTGGGCAGCCAAACTAGGCTCCAATAGCCTGAAGGGAAAGAAGCAGGTGGGGAGGGGAGGTGGGGCCCTAGGCTGGGAAGGCCAGGAGGGAGCTGAGGAGAGCAGGCTTGGAGAGGGGTGAGAGAGAAAGGAGCAGAAAGGAATGGAGACATTTCTAATGAGGGAGGGCTGGATCATAGCCTGGAAGTCAGGCTAGATCTGGTAGGAACTGTGAAGTAGCCAGGAGGTATGAAACACACAGCCCAAGGACCCCATGGATAGAACCCCCTCTCCTCCAACTCCTCATTCTGTGGCCCAAGAAAAGAAACCCGCTCAGCCTCAGGCCACTTCCTCTGATAACCTGAGCTAAAAAATCTCCCCTTTTAAAAATAGCCACCTTGCTCTGCTTCCTAAACATAAAACTCTGGCTGGCCCTCACATTCCACTCGGAACCCACCAGACTTTAGCAGGGCCCCAGGCTGGCCAGCAACAGCAAGGCCTGGGGCGAGGATGAGGGGCGGGGATGTGACAGCAAGGTGGGCTAGGAGGCCACCTGTCCACAGAGGACATCTTCCCCATCCAGCCATCCCAAATCTGAGCCAAAGCAAAGGATGCCAGAAAGAAGCTGAGGGCCACCTGGAGGGGGCATTTGGTGGACACACAGAAAGTCCTCAGGACACACGTGGGAACAGAGGAATTGTCCCTAAAGGACAAGTAGCAGGCACTGTTCTGTAACCTTGTGTTTCAGGCCCCTAAAGCTGTTTCTCCTCCAAAAGCAGAGGAAAAAGAAATCCCTATAAGCAGGACCCTGTAGATAAAGAAGGCTTGGTGCCAAGCACTGGGGGACATCCCACCTCCTTCTGCCGCTGATGGCTTTCAAACACTAACACCCCAAGTTTTGGTTGATGAAATTCAGTAGAGGCAGGCCTATTCAGTCCGCTCAGTGTCAAGTGGATCCTGGCATGATCCCTCCTAACTGCTAGTCTCCTGGCTTCTGGTGCTTCAGTCTACCACCTCAACTCCAAGATAGCCTATGTCAGGCAGTCCCATCTGACACCCTGCACAGGGCAGACCCTGTAAACCAAACACAAGATATGGCAGGATCTGTGAGCCCCAAGAACCCTCAATGCCAGGAGGACTCCCCTTCCTCAGGATACTGTGACCCTAGGTGTCTTAAGACTGCTCCTTTCTTCCGTGGAACCAGGTCCCCCCAAAAGAAGGTACTGGAACTGGTTCCAGATGTACTCCCAGTGACCATATCATGCCTCTATTCTCCTGCCTCCTGGGAATTCTCTGCCACCTCCTCTCAGTCCCTGCCCAAGGGCTGGTCAACAGCCTTCATGCTTGGGAGCACAGCCAGGTCTCTGTGCCTTGTTTGTCTGGTAACCACAGATTGTGGACACCATGCACCCTCCTGAGAGGAGAAAAAATAATGACCCTGAGCCCTATGGTAATTTGTTATCAGGTCCCTAAGGGATGTTTTGTGGTGATGATCAGAGTCTAAACTGTTTAGATGCACACATACGCACGTATGTGTGTGTGTGCGCAAGCATGCACGCACATGTGAGTACAAGTTTGTCCACAAAGATGCTACTTCCAAAAGTACTTCCTATAAAAACCCAGCTTCTCCTTCTCTTCGCTGGCTGTGTGCTGAGTGAGGAT